>NC_051154.1:39036408-39196407 GCF_013339745.2 Dermacentor silvarum
ATAAAGATCCAGATGCCCTCGTAGGTATGTTCATATACAGGCGTGTAATCCGTTATTTGAGAATAAAATTCAAAACAGCAGGGGAAACTTGTACCATTCGAAAATTTTGGCATCCATCTTAACCAATCACCGAGATCATTGTCGTCATCATCATCACCATAATCACCATCATCGTCACTGTAGTAACTGGTAAATCACAATCATAACCACTCAGGAACAGATCAAATTTAACATCGGGCCTCGCACGTATATTGCGTACATAACAGAATGGAGAACATTTTGACTTGACGTCAAGGAAGGAAACACCATCACGGCCACTGGATCAAATCACTGAAAAGCAAGGCCTACGACACACGAAATGTCTAGCAGATATGAAGATGCCCCCAAATTTATCTAGAACTTCCTCAGCCTCTTGAGTCAAAACTGGTCACCAAAATGAAAGGGCAACACCTCAAGGAGAATCGTAAGCTAAAAATTCAAATGCTCGCTCAAGTAGACGGAAGAGTGCGCGCCACCCAGTGCAGCGAAACATGAATGATGACATGCAGCGAACTAAATCGTCTGCTAAGCACACCCCACGTTTGGTTCTACTGTCCTCACTCTTAGGCAATCCCTAAAAAAAATTAGAGGATGCTTAAGCGTCGCCTTTAAGAGTGGAACGCGAGAGCGTTATCGGGCCCGTTCGGGTCGCATTTTTCTTTATGAGCAGGCTTCACTACAACACAGAACGTGGAAAGCCGGCTCACAAGATCAAACTTACACTGATCCCCCCTTGCACTGATCCCCCCTTAAAGTCGGCCTCACTTTAGACAGAAATGCATTGCTGGGAAGACGTTTCTTTCAGGGACAATATAAGTCGTCTTGTATTAAAGGTGGAGGCCCTAGGCCCTTTTTATTATTTTGTTAATTGTTTGCTATTGCCCCGACGCGCGCGCATGTCCCAAACATATTAGGCAGGCGAAGTCCCAATTTGACCTGCCGAGGATGTGAGCGCCATCTGAATATGATTTTTGCATGTAACATGCCCGAGCGCGTCGCTGTTGATATGGTAGAAATGCTGGAAAAGGGGTTTGTGTTTGAGTTTCCTCGTAACAGAATTATGTTTTGCTCCCAGATTCGAATTACAATCCGCCGCACCATGCAAGTCGTACTTTACCATTTTTCTGACGGATTTCACTGTGAGAAATTCTTTTTTTTTTTTTTTTTTTTTTTTTTTTTTTTTTTTTTTTTTTTTTTTTTACTAGCACCTTGTGCCACGCGGAGGGCCTGCGCGATCGGGGTGGTAAGGGATGACTTTCTCCGCCACGGACGCCGACACCTACGCCGACGCCGGATTTTCTGCGACACGGGGCCCTTAACACTCTCGCGTTAAAACATACAGTGCATTGGCTCATGCTATTTGAAGCCAGACAACACCCGGCAACGCAGAAAATTCTGAACACCTTCTACTTCTCTCGCCCAACGTATGGGCGTTTAACCACTCAATCACGCTAAAATTAGCGTTAACAACCTTTTTTTCACTGGGAGAGCTCCAGGCGATACTCCGTACGCTGAGAAGAAACTGTGAATAAGTTTGTGTGTGTAGCCGGGGGGGGGGGGGGGGGGGAGGGGGGAGAGAGGGCTCCTACTTTCTTGGTGTGTTTGTGTGTGTAAGTGTGTACGTACAAGGGAGTGTGTTCTTTTGTGCTCTGAAGTAACTTACTATGACGACTTACCAACTAACCCAGCTCGGGTGCTTGTAGAAAAAAAAAAAACACCATACCGGACAAAAAAAAAAAAAAAAAAAATACCTCAGGATGAGGTGGCGTTAATTCTCCTGGTCCGCCGGGCCCGAGCATTCGGGGAGTGCTTGAGGGATTACGTTGTGTGCCTGATAAAAGCGCTGTTCCTTCATGCGTGGCAAGTTAGAGAGCGCTGCCATCATGGTGCACAAACACGTAGTCACGCGGTTTTTCTTTTTTTCGTTCCGCGCAGGCATATTTCTAGCTTTTTTCTCACGGAGAAATTGATTGCTCATTAGTTAGAATATTAAATACTACCGAGTAGGACGTCGCCTGAAACGTTTATCTTCATCATTGGATGAATCTACCTTTAAAATTGGCAATATTAATTGAACAATCTTGCGTAAATATTCAACGATACAGAATGCGAAAAGTCCTATGATTCGCACCATACGATCGTAAACAATAAGCATTTATTCAAACCCTTCTTTATCATACTATCACAGAGAGAATAGAATGCAACTATTCCCCCCCCCTCCCCCCCCTCCCATAACAATTTCAGTAAGGAACAGGTTATATGGAGAAAACTGCTAACATATATATGTAACAACCTGCACATTTTCCATAATATTCATTCAGAAAGATATACGGATACATGCCCATGGTGCGGGGCCATGCCAACCCTAAACCACATCTCATGGGTATGCAGGGCATATACACAAAAGACAAACACAGAAATTACGGAGTATACACAATGGGAGGCGGCGCTGTCCAATTCACAGGAAGAAGTCCAAAGGACCATCATCCGACGCGCAAGACGGCACGCGGAAGCCAGTGGGGCCCTTTTCTAGGGTCTCCACCCATTGAGCCTTTTATTCATCCATAAAGTTTTTGTTTTTCTTCTGGTATTCAAGAAACAAGTACAAGATTAACAAATGTCAAAAGTTATGCAGGACATCATACAAATAACGGAGTAAGCAATTTGCAGAGCCTCGTCGTTGTCATTACTTTCCCTTCTGAACACGCGGCTTCGTACGATGATAAGGAAGTTCCCCCGCGTGTGGTCGTGCAATTTATGCTCTTTCAGAGAAGACAACGAAGGAGAGGCGAGAGGCCGCCATTTTCCAGCGTCAGCAACCATTCGAGTCGGACAAGAAGTCTGGGGTCGCACGCAACGAATAGGTGCTTCAATAGGCGAGCGACTGCACAGATGCTCGAGAACGAGAACGTCCGACGGACCTTCGTGACAAGCAGGGAGAACCTGGAGCTTCTACGCTGGGCCCTATCAAGCAATTTCCTGTGCAGAGCCACCGAGGGCTACAGCGGCGTTCCTGGCATCGAAGACACTCTCCGTCAGCGCTATGCAACGAGCTGGGGCAGAGCAACTAGCTACGGGAATCCAGTTCACCGCATTCATCGAGGCTGCTACACGTGAGGACGCCCAGCTGCTGAAGCGTTGGATCGTGCTTATCAAGCCAAATTAGCGGCGGCTTCCTCGACAACCAGAACGCTCGCCGCATCACCAAAATAGTGAAGCACCGAATGGCATCCTGGACACAGTGCAGCCTTTGGAACGCACCGAGCAATCCGGAAGGTACACCAAACCGCCAGCGCGACTGGTTTCCTGCTGCACGCCTGAACCCCCTGCTTTTCCTCCTCCTGTCACCAGGTCATCTAGGCATTTCGACAACAGGTGCGTACGAGTCCCGATGGTCCATGCTAGCCCAGTCGCGCGCCTCGAGGATCACGCAGAGGCTGCTAAACTGCAGAATGCCGATGCTGTTGAGGTCCTCCCAGTGGTTGATATTATGGCTCAAAAGATAGGCGAGCTCGGCGAACATCTGCTGCTGGCCCTGGATCTCAACTTGCCCAACCAGCGGCTTCAACGGAACTGTCGCTGCATCCACCGCCTCCACACAGCCGGCCACCGAGGCCTCTGCAAGGACGTCCTGGCCGTACTCGAACTTTCGCCGCCGCTCATTATGCAGAGCCTCGAGCTTTTCCTTGGCAAGAAGGCAGAATACACGGAGCAAGATGAGGATAAAGGGCTGAATGCACTAACACAGCCGTATGCAGCAGACGTCAGCCAGAATGAACACGACAGGCTCAATGCAGTCACGCAGTCCTTCAACGAAGAAGTTGAGGAAGACACGGGGAAAAAATGCGTGTGTGCTCCCACGCGACCGGAGGAAATGCACCGGTGTCTCCTGTCGGGTCCGTCCGAGGTCAGCTTCGTCCTATGGAAAGTGTCCAAGTCGTGCCGCAACAAAGATTCTAGTGACGAGTACGACGAGGAGTACTGCGCGCCCACCCAGAAGGACGATTCTCCACCCCTGCGAGTGCATGCATTGCTGAATTACAGGAGAGAGTCGCACAAGGGCAAAATGGTGGAAGACGGCAGAATCAACGACAAGACACCGCCGCTATCGCCAAAAACTAAAACCGACGAGACTCCACCACCTTCCTACGGCTTTGTTCCGGAGAGCGAGTCGGAAGCTAATGACGACGAGGCGAGTAAGACCACAGCCTAACACTCGCCGTCCCTTCTGGATATAGCCAGAATGATCGGCTCGTCATGAGTCGGAAGCTAATGACGACGAGGCGAGTAAGACCACAGCCTAACACTCGCCGTCCCTTCTGGATATAGCCAGAATGATCAGCTCACCCGTCATCAGAAGCGTCGGAAGGATGTCGAACAAGCAACTGAGGAGGGGAATGAGTCTGAAGAAACCCACATGTGACACGTTCCTAGGACTTCCCGGTGAGGAGAGGGATGCTGAGGCATAATTGATGACGGTGAAATGTTGGATAAGGTGACGGAAAATGGACCTGGAACGTAGAGCACGCCTTGATTACGCCGTGGGATGTGCGCGCTGTCGTTTCGATCGCAAACATTTTGTCTAATGTAATTTGTTCACGCGAACCATTACTACGTTAGTGAACTCGCCACGTTCAAGTTTCGCCGTATTCTCTTATTGCGCTTATTTGACACAATAAAGCAACTTTATTTCGCGCGCAGGTTTAGGCTCCACGCGTAACTCGTAGAAAGCACAACACCTTAACGCACCGTTGATATCATCGTTGTACGCCATACGAGACACTGCCACTCGATCACTTGCACACCCTGAAGAGCATGTGTTAACACTGAAGGTGTAAATGGGGGCGGGTCTAGGGCAGATCCGTCGGTCGCGAATAACCCGCGAGTCCGTAATCCGCGAACAACCCGCGAACTGACTCGCTGGCGCCCCTCGGCGCAACCGCGCAAACGCGCTCGTGCCACTGCTCACGCGTTCATCGTCGTCGTCTCCTTCTACTGCTGGCTCCGTTGCCGCTCATCATTCCAGCGTAGATTTTCACGTTTTCGTTGTTGCAGTAACGGGGAGGCCGCGTTTACGGGCCGCGTTTGAGAATCGACATCTCATTGTCTTCATGCTGTCGTCGTTATACGCCATTGTCCCTCATCTTTCCACGGTCACTGCGTCGGAATTGCTATTGCTATTCGCGTTACCGTTGAGAGTCATCGTGAAATGAGTTCTGCCGCAATTCATTGGTCGCTAACGCAGAACATGAGCACGCCCTGGGCTCTACTTTCTTGCTTAATATAGGCTCGAGCATTCGATGACAATATGTATAGTTTTTAAGATTTGGGTAGCCTAACTGATTTGGGAAAGCTGAAATTAGCCTAAATTCGATAACTCGCGCATTTAGCACTACAACACAACAAAATCTTCGACGCGCAACTGAGGCCTAGGCTTCCCTTAGAGTGCTATGCCAGTTCCCGTACATTAGACTCGCTGACGTGCAATAAAACTACTCAAAAATACACATGAAAATTTACACCTCTTACTATCAGAATACACAGCTTTGCACACAATCGTTTTTGGAAGCGACTAGACTTTATTTCACATTGGATCAAAAAGCTGCCACACCAAAGGCACAAGTATTCAGGCCTAGGTTCACGCGTCAGCCTCTACGACTCCGCGTATCTAGTGCGGGGCTGCCAGTATCCAGACGCACTTACAAAAACTCAGCCACTCCCAGGGGAAGGCTTTGCCAACATTACGTGACATGACGCCTGCGTTTTCAATGATCTTCCCTACTAGCTGCCATGTTCGTCAGTTGCGCTGGCTAACACATTGAGCGCAACATTTGACACATGTCCACAAATACCTATAGGAAAGCCACGGGCTGCAACGGGCTCCAACGGGAGCGAATGTGACAGCCATAGTTGCATTCTCGGCCACTTGGCTGAGCCGAAGGGCGTTAGCCATCGGCGATGGAACGCGTCGGCTTCCATGGGCGACGGCGTTCCAAGCGCGTTCGTGACGCATTTTTCATGCCGATCCGAGACAAGAGTTCCCGACGTGTGGAGCCGCGGCGGATCTTGCTGTTGTCGATGCACGCGGCAGGCCGCACCTTTTTTTTTATATCGAAGCTATATACATCTACCAGCCAACGGTTCTTTCGTGTGCCCCGCAAAAAACTTCCGCCAAAGTGGGCCGATCCTGGCGATAGGCAGAAAGTGTCCAAGCTCATTGGCACATACCAGGGGACGAAAAAGGGAGAAAGAGGAAGAAAGAGAAAGAAGAGAGAGAGAGAGGAGAGAGAAAGAAGGGAAAGAGAAAAAGAAAGATAGAAAATCACCAAGAAGCTAGGTCAGAGAAGAAAGAAGAGAAAGACAGAGAGAAAGAAAGAAGAAGATAAGAAAGAACTAGAGAAAAGGAGATAGATAGAAGAGAGAGAATGAAAGAAAATCACCAGGAAAGTCAGAGAAACAAAGAAGGAGAGAAAGAGAGAGTAAGGAAAACAGAGATATAGAAAAAGAGAAAGAGAGAGAGAAAGGAATATAGATAGAGAGAGAGAAAAGAGAGAGAAAGAAAGAAAGATCATCACCACGAAGGTCAGATACACACACGACAAGCTTCGCTTACCCCCATTTTCTCGACAGGGGAAGGGCTGGTGATTTTTTGTTTTTGTTTTTTATCCAGCGGGCCGTGGTAAAGCTGACGTAGGTACAGGCGCTGCCGTATAGCTCTATTGCTAGAACATCGCACGCATCATTTGAAGACATTTTTCTTTGAAGATGCAGGCGAAATGAACATCTTGTCTATAACCATAACTAATCTGTGTATTTTACTGATCTTAGTGCTGCTTGTGCGACGAAGGCCAGTGTTACACTGTTGTGTGCCTATGCGTGTATTATTTCATGTGTGTATATTCTTCATCTGTGTGCGCCTGCCCATCTCGTACTGCATCACGACCTCGTGTACGCGTGTTCCGAACTCCGCGAATAGGCACACATGTAATTTCAGACGAAGCCTACAGATAGAAAACGTGCATGCTGCGCGTCCGCTTACAGACCGCGGTGCCGCGGTCTGGAAGGGGTTATAGATATAGATGTTATAAATATAGATGTCAATACTGGGGCAAATATACTGCCGTAAGCTTTTTAAAATTGCGGAGGGGATGCCATCAGAGCCGCAGGATAGCGAAGGCTTCAGGCGCTTAAGGCATTCGCTGATGAGCTTTTTATCAAATAGCACAGGACTAGATGTAGGAGCCGCCGTCTGTAGCTGACTGACACCAGCGTTGAAACCTGAAGCTTTATATAAGGATGAGAATTGGTAGGAAAACAATTCGCGACAGCTACGACCTCTACTCCTGAGTCGAGCAGGCGAAAACACACTTTGCGATTGTAAGAGCGCTTGCGGATATGCTTCCAAAATTCCGCCGGCCGGTCGGGGTCGCTCTTCTCCAAGGATGCAATATATGAGTCATGATCCCGCTTATAGAGACGTTTGCAAAGAGTCCAAAAAAAGCGGGATTCTTCTCTCGACTCATTAGGCAAAGGAGTTCTGGATTTACGATGCGCGCAATATTTATACTTTAGGGCCGTCATAAGTTTAGATGAGAACCAGTGGAGATATTTAGAGCGTTTAGAATTGTACGGAGGAATGTATTTGCGTATACCGCTCAAAACACGCTCTGTAAAGTGATCTATTTGGTCATTACCATTAGCTTTATCTGTGACCAGGGACCAATCGCTGGTTTACAAGAAATCATACAAGCCAACATAATCAACCCGCTTGAAAGCAAAGCGTGAAGATTCATTAATGCCAGTGGAGGAGCTCTGCCTCAAGGCTGACACAGAGGCAGTTATCTTAATTGAAGGGTGAAACTTATCGGGACGCACTAGAGAAATGTCAGAATGGGAGACATCTATAACTTGAGCATTCGAAAAGGCAAAGGTCTAAAACATTGCCACAGGAATTGCCAATCAAGTTGTGCTGCTGAAGAGAACAGAAAGACAGAAAGTCCAACAACAGGCTAGATTGGTTCTCTATGTAATGATTATAATCAGAATATGTAAGCGTGGTCTAATCAATTCCTGGTGTGTTAAAATCACCAAGAAGGATTACTCAGTGCTGGCTATGGGAAGATAAGACACTTTCAATAGAAGAGATGACCTCATCAAACAAGACAGGCGAAGTATTCAGGTGGAACAGTAGAAGCTTCCGATTAAAATTGTTCACAGTGCGCTAGGCTGACTTCAAGCCAGATCTAAATTGTACACTTTCTGTGTCGCTGCGCCTTACACATCTCAGTGAACTGACAACAGTAATAAGTACGCCACCACCTTTTTGTTTAACTCCACTGAAGCCCCGGTAACTGCGAAAGACGTTGTAACGCGCGGTGGAAAAAAATCTATAGAGGAAATTTCACTGCAGAGCCAAGTTTCGGAAATAACAAAAATAGGAAAAGAAGACGAAATGACATTGGCGAAAAATTCGCGTGCATTGGTGCGATGTCCAAGAATGTTTTCGTGGAAAATGTCCAGATAACACACCACTTTGATCGTTTGGGGTTTTCTCGGAAGCATGGAGCATGCCGTCGTGCAGCATCCCACGGAACGGCTTGAACAGGCACCCCATTGGCCACATAGACGGGTCGTTCAGACACTTGAGAGCTTCGTCATCGACGGTTTCATCAGCGCAGACGAGAAACGAGCCATGCGAATTATGCCTTGTCTTGATGCGTTTGCAGGCAACGGGCGGTGCTCTGACACTCGAGAGGGGCGCAGTCACATCAGGAGACGTGGTTGAATGAGAGAGCCTGGAAACAAAAATGGCTGTCGGTCGCGGGGCACGTTTCGCCGCAGATATTCCCTTGCCCTCCCCAGCTCCAAATCAGACAGGCCGACGTTCACTCCGTGTTGCCTTGGAGAGATGGTCAACGGTGGCAGCACTCGGCGAAGCAGTCCGGACGGTCGCAGCATACGTCTTCTTGGACGGGTGGAGCGGCAGCACAGTAGGAGAAATGGGCGAAGCCGGCTTGCCAAGCGCATCACGAAGGGAACGCACCTCGACCCGTAGCGCACCTATAGCTTAGGCCTGATGCGTGGATGCCAGCGTGTTTTCCCTGTGCAGACGCCCGTTGTCACTCCGCAGCCGCCCCACCTCATCGCTGAGGAAGGTTATTCCCTCGAGCGCCTGAAGGAGGGCAGCCATGTCACCGACCACCTCAAAACCGGTCCCGACGAGAGCGACGCCCTGTGGAGGGGTCGCCGATGTGGAAGCACCGAGCGTGTTGGTATCGCTAACCCTAACCGCCACAATGTCGGCGTGGTCGGCGTTCGGGCACAGGGTACACGTGAACGCTTTCTCACCAGACTTCAGAAGCTCGAGTTCTGCTTCAGGCCATGCAATACAATTCACGTGTGCACGTTTTTCGGAGGAAATACAGCGATGAATCTGCAATTGATTATTGTTCGTTAGGTTGTTTGCGTTTTTATTTGTTCCTTTCTTTTTTTCATCATTTGGTAATACAACAGTTTTATTAATCTTCGAGAAACAAGTACACAATTGAAAAGTTCTACAAGGAAATCCTACAAAACACAGCGTAATAAGTTTGCGAAGCCCCTTCTTCTTCTTTACGTCTTCGCAGCCGAACACGCGGCGTGGCACGATGAGAAAGAAGCGCTCTCGCGTGTCCTCGCGCAGCTAATGCTCGTTCAACGAATCGCCATTTTCCCGTGGCAGCAATCGTTCGAGACGGACAAGAAGTTGTCCCTGTTAGTCTGGGGTTGTACGCCAACACTACAAAAGGAAATCAAGACTTCCATGGCCAGAGGATCCGCAACGCCTGAACATCGCCCAATGGCAAGACGTACCGGCGTTACCGGAGCCTCTGTCCAGATACACGAAGAACGAGGACGTCCGACGCGTCTTCATGTCAAGCTGGGAGAACCCGGAGCTTCTGCGCTGGGTCCTATCCCGCATCTACCTGTGGAGAGCCACCGAAGGCGACCTCGGCGTTCTCGGCAACGAAAAACATCCCCGTTAGTGCCTCAACGTCGAGTAGACGCAGCGCAACTAGCTACGGGAATCCAGTTCACCGCATTCATCAAGAGCGCTTCACGGGAGGGCGACCAGCTGCTGCAGCTGCGGATCCTGCGTCTCAAGCCAAATGAGCGGCGGCTTCCTCGGAAACCTGAACGCTCACCGTATCACCAAAGCATTGAAACACCGAAAAACATCTTGGACGCACTGCAGCTTTTGGAGCACACCCACCCATCCGGCGAAATGCTGCGGCTCTTACAACAGCCTGTGGGCTCGGCTTGGTTCGCAGCGACTTACATCAACCCGAAGCTTGCTGTGAGTTTCACCGCGTCCACATGCCGAATTGACGTGACTGTTTGCCGTTCGCTGCCTCCGATGCACGGTCGCCTTTCATGCAAACCGAACGCTCATCGATTCGTGGCGCTGCTGAGCAGCTCACCTCCGTTTGAGCCAAGACCGCCTAGGAGGTCAATGCACTCCAAGCCGCCAGCGCGACTGTGTTGCTGCAGCACACCTGCACCTGCTGCCTTTCCTGCTGCTGACATCAGATCCTCTAGCCTGTGCGACAACAGCCGCGTGGGCGTCGCGCTGCTCCGTGCTGCAGCATTTGCGCTCCTTCACGATGACGTAGTGAGTGCGCAGGTGAGCAATGGCGACGCTGTTCAGGCTCCCCCAGTGATTGCACTTCTGGCCCAGCAGTTCGGCCAGCTGGGCGAACATCTGCTGCTGGCCCTGGGATTCGGCCTGCTCAACCAGCGGGCTTCAACGGAACCATCTTTCCATCCACCGCCTCCATGCAACCTGCCATAGAGGCCTCTGCTAGAGCGTCCTGGCCGCATTCCAACTTTCGCCGCCGCTCATTATGCAAAGCCTCGAGCTTTTCCATGGCAGGGTCGTCGAATACACAGAGCAGGATGATGGTAACAGGAGGAACACAGTAACGCAGCCATATGCAGCAGACGTAGCAACGCAGCCATATGCAGCGGACGTCAACCAGGAAGAAGAGGAGAGGTTGAATGCAGCAACACAGCCGTACGCAGCGGACGTCAACCAGGAAGAACACGGCATCCTGAATGTAGTCACGTAAACAGTCATCGACGAAGCGCAGGAATACGACAAGGGGAAGACTCGATGTGGGCTACACGCCGGCGCCCCCTGTCGGGTGGGAAGTAGTTGCCCCGCCGCTCATTGTGCTGTACCTCGAGGACTTCGTCGTGCCGTCTTTCGTTCCCTGGGCACCACGACGGTTGGGTTTCTACAGTGGAGGCTCCTGCGACAGCCTGTGCTTGGACGATGTGAGGTCGAGATGGGATGAAGATTCCGCATAAATTGACGTCGGAACGTATCGAGAAGTCTTCGTCGTGAAACACTTAGTGGGTTTATTAGCAAGTTCTCACGAGGACTATTGGTGTATTAGTCTACTGGCCGCGTTTAAACTTACTTACAGTACTTTATTTGACCGTATCGACGCAATAAAAGAACAATATAAATTCACGCGCCGGTCTAGGGGATGACTTTTCTTACTGAACGCGTTACTCGCAGTAACCACAACGCCCTGACGTATGGATGAAACCCTCATTCTTGTCTGCCATGACCACCACCGCCGCTCGATCATTTGCGCACACTGAAGAGCACATTTTAAAGCCTTTGAGTAATATCTGCGTACAAACAAAAATTCCAAACTTTACCTTTACCACTTCTTCATTCTTTCCTGCAATAATGTGCGCGTAGAGTTACCCGATTATATGCGCATCCCGCATAGTGGGTACGTGCCATGCTTTCAAGGCTCATCATCATCATAATATGATCACCATCAGCATCAGAAGGATGAATAGGTGCGCGCTTAAGAAACAAGCCTAAAACTTGTCTACGGTACCAATGGAACAATACCGTAATGACACTATATCTAAAATAATTGTCTGCTTATGTAATCACCATTGGTTTATTTGTGTACTGACCGCGTATAATGTTCCACTTTGTACTCAGTGGACCTATTCGACGCAATTAAAGAACATTTGAATTTGACGCGCCGGTCTCGGGGATGTCGTTTTATGCGGAACGCGTAAGTCGCAGTAACCACAAAACCATATCTTAAGGATGAGCCAATCGTTTTCAGCCATGAGCGTCCCCGCCGCTCAATCACTTACGCGCACTGAAGACCAAATGTTCATGTCGCTGAGCAGTCATCATCATCATCATCATCATCAAGCCTATATTTATGTCCACTGCAGGACGAAGGCCTCTCCCTACGATCTCCAATTACCACTGTTAATTGCGCTAGCTGATTCCAACTTGCGCCTGCAAATTTCCTAACTTCATCAACCCACCTAGTTTTCTGCCGTGCTGAATCCATTCTGAGAATCCATTCTGTGACTCTAATTGTCCGCCGGTTATCCATCCTACGCATTACATGGCCTGCCCAGCTCCATTATTTCCTCGTAATGTCAACTAGAATATCGGTTATCCCCGCTTGCTCTCTGATCCACACCGCTCTCTTCTTGTCTCTCACCACAGGAAGAGACAGGAATAGAGACAGGCTGAGCAATATCTCCGTACAAATGAAAAATAAGAAAGTAGATTGTTTCAAACTTGACCTTTACCACTTCTTCATCCTTTCCTGCAATTATCTGCGCGTACAACAACCCGATTATTGGCACATACCTCATAGTGGGTACGTGCCATATTTTGAAGGCTCATCACTCATAACACAATCACCATCATCATCAACAGGATGAATAGGGGTGCGCTTAAGAAATACGCCTAAAGAATGTCTATGGTACCAATGGAGAGCCGCCATGATAAATCTATATCTAGAATAGTTGTCCGTTTACATAATTATGCGAACGATGATTAGCAGCGACACTAAGAAGAAATGTGCCAATTTCGCAGCAAAGCTCCTAGTGCGACTAGAAGCACTCGAAAAGGTTATATGCTTGTTCTCACGTTGTCCTGAAAAAATCGAGATCATTCATCGAGCTTATATTTAACAGAAATGGAGGCATATTAGGAGTGTTTTGCAGTGAAATTTTGAAGCAGGTTGGTTAGTTAAGGGCTAAGTGAAAATTCCTAAACCCTCGTTTTCTGCATGCTTAGAAATTTTATATGAAATGCTAAGAAATTTTTGCCACTGCCCTGGAAGAAGCGAAAGCGGAAGCAGTATTATATGTGGAGAAAATAGACGCCACGTTATGAGTTATCTGTACGGAACTCCACGAATAGGCGTACATGTCGGGACTGAGTAAAGTGCGCAGTGAGCCACTTGTCCTCGCCTTAGCTCTATCTTCATTTTCTCTGTTTACCTAACTCTGCTCTATATTTTTCCAACCTGGCAGGTTTTCTTCTTATGTTTAACAATATTATTGTCTTGAAAAAGTGAAGCCGTGGTTATAATCAGCATCAAATCTGATTTCTTTTATTGTGTCAGATAAGCGCAATGAATGTCTATTTTGAAAGTCCTATGCAACGATTGCGCTTACGTAGCAATGAAAGGTGTGGGCCAATCCTAATAAATAGAGAAAGTGTTTATGATCAAGATGAGTGATTGCGCATAACACGGCGACATGAAGGAATGAGCAATGCCTGAGGCCACCACTGCGTCGACTAGTATAGCCGCAGGTCTGTCCCGGTCGCTCCACCAGCCTTCGCAGCAGGACATCATGCGACACACGAAAAATACCGTGACTATCCGTAGCACCCAAACAGCACCATCTTGAGAAGGAGAATCCACACTTCCCAGCTGCAGGTCGCCGTTGGATGAAAAATATTCAGATTTCGTTCTGTCGCCTTGTGCAGAGATGCGTACACCCCACGGTGGCGGCAGGACGGATCACAATACGTCGACCCAGCACAGAAAATATACAGAGTGCGCGCAAAGATGATAAGCCAGATTTGGGACTAAGAGACCGCCGTTCGCTCCGGCCTGGTCAAGAAGAACAGAAAGCAGCAGGTTGCCAAGACTACTAAGCTGCTGCACGGCTGCAGCGACGACACCGTAAATACAGAGAAATTAGACCGTCACGAGCAGCCAGGCGCCTTGGAGGCGGTGGCTGCCGAGATAGTTTCGTTCAAGCCGCTGAATGAACTGGCCGAGACCCCGGGCCAGCACTAGATGTTCTCCCAATTGGCCGCGCTCCTGGGCCACAAGTGTAACCAGTGGGAGGGCCTCAACAGCGTCGGCATTGCTCACCTGCGCAGCCTCTACGCCACGAATCCTGATGCGTTCGCCCGCATCGTAAGGCGACCGAGCTTCGGCGGCAGCAAACGGCAACCAGTGACGTCCTTTTGGCATCCGGGCGCAAAGAAGCTCAGAACAAGCTGCGGATTGCTGGAAGTCGCTGCAGATCAAGCCCTGCAGACGCCTTGTCGTAAATGCGGCAGAGGTTGAACAGTTAGCATGGAGCGGAGCAGTGTGAAGTATGCTGGTCCGTGCTTCAGCACGCTTGTGATACGCGTACGCAGGTCGTTCTTGTTCCCGAGGAAGGCGCCGCTCAGCCGACTTGAGAAGCATTATCCACATCGGCAATGTCGGTCACCGTCACTGGCAGTGGCCTCGGTGAATATGGTGAATTTTCCCGTAGCTAGTTGCGCTGCTTCAACACGTTTGTGATACGCTGATCTGCTGCCGAGAACGCCGAAGTAGTCCTCGGTGGCTCTGGACGAGTGAAGGTCTATTAACACCCTGCGCAGACGCTACAGGGTCTCCTGGCTTGTCACCAAGAGGCGTCAAACGTTGTCGTTCTTCGTGCATCTGTGGAGCGGCTTTGACAACGCCGACACAGCTTGCCATTCGGCGATGTTCAGGCGCTGTGGATCCTCTGGCCATCGCGATGTTCACTTCTACCGCTATTGATCGCGTGCAACCTCAGTAAATCAGGGTGACCTTCTTGACCGACTTGAACAGGTGCTGCTGCTCGAAAATGATGATAAAATGAACGAGCATCAACTACACGAGGACGCGCGGGAAAATTTGTTTCTCATCGCGCAACGCCTGGTTCTTCGCTGTGAACAAGTAAACAAAAAATGTCGTAGTTTCGCCCGAAAGGCGAAGCATCGATTGCGATAGCAAATTAGTAGAGAGCTATTCGGACTAGGGATAGTAGTTTTATCGGCTGCATAAACTTGGACACATTGGCTTACTAACTGAATTAACAATCGTTGTGTCAGTGCGCACAAGCAAACATGAATAGATCACACTGAACGACCGCAGCCAACGACTGTCAAAACGCTGGCAGCAAGCGCAGGTTCGCGCGGTCTATCGCTCCAACGGAAACTGAGCGGCGAATACACAGCGCATACAAAGGAGCCGTGTGGAGATAAGAGCCGTGTGGAGATACAGAGCCATGTGGAGATAAGAGACGGTGCGCGCGACCGGCACCACCGGGCAAAGGAGAAGTTGTTGGCAGAGGAGAAGCTGCCCCCCCCCTCTCTCCCCCTCTTCCCGTTTCTTGCTTTCGCGTGAGAGATTGAGTGGCAAATACGCCTTTGGTGCCAGAGCACAGCGCTGCCCCGCCTCCCTCCCTATCATACCCCCGCGGCCTTTCGGGCGACGGCCGCGTTTGCTTTCTACCGTGCGTTCGCTCTCCGTGATAGCGCGCGTCCCCCGCGCTCTTTCGCTCGCGCATACGGCGCGCCGCGACGATTTTATCGCCCTTGGAATCTATACTGAAGCTCACGGCGACGGCGACGGCGACGCCGACGGCAGAAATCCGGTTGAAGTGTCCATATAATTGCTATCGCAATAAAAGAAGAGGCTTCGTAAGTATGTTAAGAAAGCTACATTTCTTTTTGAGTTTCTTGATGGTGTTAGATTCGTTTAAGACTAACAAAAGTTTTGTGCCTTCATTTGATTAGAATGAAAGGAATAACCAAATACGCAAGCAAGCTAGCACACAAAAAATTACGTGGTATGTCTGACGTGAACTGATCCGCACTTGTGCTGATACCAACATGTGCTGGCGAAACACTGTGCCCATGCAAGACACCAAGTAGTCAGAAATCGTTGTGGAGCCTTGATGTTGCGGTTTGTGTTAGCATGCGCGATATATTGTTTGCGCCATTTCTCCTCTTTTACTGTTCTTGAGCTTGGGTGTAAGGCTATCGTGTAAAAGCAAAGTCAGCATTAGGCTTTGTCTTTCTGTGCCTTCAATCGGTCCCTACCTCCCCTCCTTGAGGCCTCCAAGCATGCGGGCTCTGAGGGTCGAACAGTGTCACAAAGTACTTTCTTTAGGCCCACTCAAACGAAAGTCGAAGGTGCTGCTCATAAACGTCACAGTAGAATGTACTTATTCCAAACATGTATGTATTTTATTCCCTTTCGGTTACAATGCACGATTTATTTATGGCTTTGCTCACGCGTATATGACTTACTGGGTCATTTGAAAAAAAAAAAAAAGATACGCGCAAGAAAAGCTAAATAAGGTACATGAGCATATCGGCAGAATGTCACGTCAGCTTTAATCTGGCGTTTATGGATACGTCGTAAAATTATCGCTCTGTCTATAGAAAAGCAAGAAAAAGAACACAAACAAGAACGATAGCACACTTGTGTGAGTTTGCAAAAGCACAGCCCAATATCTAGAGAAGCTGTTTCTTTCGAGCGGTTACTTTAACAGTATCAGTAGCCTGGAATTAAACCACGCAATTACAAAAGGTTACTCACATACGATTCACCCGTATGAAACGTTTCTCGCTTACCACGCATCCCAACACTTAGTTAATGTCTAGCAACGGCCCTACATCACCAACACACCTCTAACTTCTCCTAAACAAAATGCGTATTGCGCTCCCTCCCCCCCCTTCCCTACACCAAACCTTAGTTCGGTGGCTGTCATAGTTCTTCCAGTACAGTAAAGGCACTTCCTACTACGTTCTTTATACATCCTTGTAACGCCCAGAAACGCTGCATAAGTAATTTGCTGAAAAATCAAGAATTAAACGCAACACTGTGAACAGTGTTTACTCATCACCAATTAAACCTATTCCATATTTCCACGAAATTTTCACAAAAATTCGTGAAAATAAGAACATGAGGAGGGTTGCTTGCGAAGCTCATAGTTAAACGAGAAACGTTTCGCCGGCATTAAACATAGCATGCAACCCATTTTCAATAAATGTAAACTGAATGTGACGTAGTGTTTATGGACGCTGTGAAGCATAGCGGATAACGGCCGTATTACGCTTTCAAAGTTGCCGAAGGAATATTGTTGACAAAGGTTGTATATTATACAGAGAAAAGTAAGTGCACCTGCACTTTAGTCATTAAGTTCTCCTGATTTTTTTTTTTTCATTTCGTGTTGGTGGCAGCTATACACGGTTCTTCTAGGAAAGAATTCTGCGCACTAGATATATAACACACTGATAACGCCCTGGAGCGCTGGATTACATAAATTCACTGCAAAAACTGTATTCCAGAGACCCAATGCTCGCCTACACATCTTCCATTGTTTGCCTATTATCTACAGAAAGTGTAAACCGCCTACCGCGTTAGTTCGCCGAAGACTCCGGGAAACCTGCTGTAAACCTCGTATAACGCATGAAAGTTCGCAGAGAACGAGTATTCCGTTTTTATTTGCATAAATTTTGTTATATCAAAAACAAGCTTATCCACATCGCAGAATCAGCATCACCCGACTTTCCAACGAATATGAACACATTGTCACGTATAGTTCTCCTTGGACTAACAAATATTGCGAATAACGGTCATAGAACACTTCCGACGACTTCATTTAAGAATGTTTTGCAAAACCCATCATCAACTGGTCTTCTCGAAGTTCCGCCCACAAGCCTTCATAAGAATACCCCCTTACCTTAAAATGTCCAATTTCGGGCACGTTGAGTTCTTTCAGGATATTAGGGAAACCTATAAGGAATTTCGTAATATATGCTTGTAGAGCTTCGCAAAGCTCCTGTAAGAAATTTGCTGCAAAGGCTGTTTATAAACTGTGTCAGTTCGATATTTCCCTACAGATCACCCATAACATGGCGTTGATTTACTCAGAGTATAACATTGCTTCCGCTTTTGGTTCTTCCAGGGCAGTGTGAAAAATTTATAAGCATTTCATATAACGCCTCTAAGCATGCAGAAAATGAGGGTTTAGCACATTTTACTTAGCCCTTAACTAACCAACACACTTCAGAATTTGACTGCAAAGCACCCCTAATATGCACCCGTTTCACTTAACTATAAAATCGCCGAATGACTAAGTTTTTAATGACAATGTCAGAACATGCATATAACGTTATCGAAGGGTTATAGTCGCTCTAAGAGCTTTGCTGCGATATTGGCGTATTTCTTCTTAGTGCCACCGCTAATCATTATTCGCTAATTAGATAAGCAGACATTATTTTAGATATGGTGTCATTACGGTGTTGTTGCATTGGTACCGTAGACAATTTTCAGGCGTGTTTCTTAAGCGCGCCTATTCATCCTTCTGATGTTGATGGTGATCATATTATGATGATGATGATCCTTCAAAGCATGGCAAGTACCCACTATGAGGGATGCGCATATAATCGCGTAAATCTACGCGCAGATTATTGCAGGAAAGAATGGAGAAGTGGTAAAGGTAAAGTTTGGAACAGAATGCTTTTTTAAATTTTTGTTTGTACGCGCACATTACTCAAAGGCTTAAAATGTGCTCTTCAGTGCGCGCAAATGATCGAGGGGCGGTGGGGGTCATGGCAGACAAGAATGTTACTACGAGTAACGCGTTCAGCATGAAAAGCCATCCCCTAGACCGGTGCATGATTTTATATTGTTCTTTTATTGTGTCAATAAGGTCAAATAAAGTACTATAAGAAAGCTTAAACGCGGCCAGTAGACTAATACACCAATAGTCCTCCTGAGAACTTGCTAATAAACCGGCAAAGTGTTTCGCGACGAAGACTTCTCAATACGTTCCGACGTTAATTTATGCGGAATCTTCATGCCTTCTCGACCTCACATCGTCCAAGCACAGGCTGTCGCAGCCGCTGCAGGAGCCTCCACTGTGGAAACCCAACCGTCGTGGTGCCCACCTAACGAAAGACGGCACCACGAAGTCCTCGAGGTACAGCACAATGAGCGGCGGGGCAACTACTTCGCACCCGACAGGGGGCGCCGGTGTGTTTTCTCTGGTTGCGTGGGAGCCCACACGGAGTCTTCCCCCTGTCGTCTTCCTGCGCTTCGTCGATGAATGACTACGTGACTACATTCAGGATGTCGTGTTCTTCGTCGTTGACGTCCGCTGCGTATGGCTGCCTTGCTGCTTTCAACCTTTCCTCTTCTTCCTGGTTGACGTCTGCTGCGTATGGCTGCGTTACAGCATTCAACCTTTCCTCTTGTTCCTGGTTGACGTCTGTTGCATATGGCTGCGTTACTGTATTCAGCCTTTTACCATCATCCTGCCATGGAAAAGCTCGAGGCTTTGCATAATGAGCGACGGCGCAATTAGTTGGAATGCAGCCAGGACGCTCTAGCAGAGGCCTCTATGGCAGGTTGCATGGAGGCGGTGGATGGAAAGATGGTTCCGTTGAAGCCCGCCGGTTGAGCAGGCCGAATCCCAGGGCCAGCAGCAGATGTTCGCCCGGCTGGCCGAACTGCTGGGCCAGAAGTGCAATCACTGGGAGGGCCTGAACAGCGTCGCCATTGCTCACCTGCGCACTCACTACGTCATCCTGGAGGAGCGCAAATGCTGCAGCACGGACCAGCGCGACGCCCACGCGGCTGTTGTCGCACAGGCTAGAGGATCTGATGTCAGCAGCAAGAAAGGCAGCAGGTGCTGGTGTGCTGCAGCAACACAGTCGGGCTGGCGGCATGGAGTGCATTGATTTCCGAGGTGGTGTTGGCTCAAACGAAGGAGAGCTGTTGAGCACCGCCACGAATCGATGAGTGTTCGCGTTGCATGAAAGGCGACCGTGCATAGGAGGCAGCGAACGGCAAACAGTCACGTCAATTCGGCATGTGGACGCGGTGAAACTCGCAGCAAGCTTCGGGTTGATGTAAGTCGCTGCGAGCCAAGCCGAGCGCACACGCTGTTGAAAGGGCCGCAGCAACTCGCCGGATGGTTGGGTGCGCTCCAAAACCTGCAGTGCGTCCAGGATGTTTTTCGGTGTTTCAGTACTTTGGTGATACGGTGAGCGTTCACTTTGTCGATGAAGCTGCCGCTCATTTGACTTGAGAAGCAGGATCCACAGATGCAGCAGCTGGTCGCCATCACGTGTAGCGGCCTCGATGAATGCGGTGAAGTCGATTCCCGTAGCAAGTTGCGCTGCGTTAGCTCGATGTTGATGGGTTGACAGGGGTGTTTTTGGTTGCCGAGAACGCCGAGGTGGCCTTCGGTGGCTCTGCACAGGTAATTTCGAGATAGGACCCAGCGAAGAAGGTCTGGGTTCTCCCAGCTTGACATGAAGACGCGTCGGATGTCCTCGTTCCTCGTGTATCTGGGCAGCGGCTCCGGTAACGCCGCTACGTCTGGCCATTGGGCGATGTTCAGGCGTTGCGGATCGTCTGGCCATGGCCATCTTGGTTTTCTTCTGTAGTGTTGGCGTGCGACCCCAGAAAAACAGGGAGAACTTCTTGTCCTTCTCGAACGATTGCTGCCGCTGGAAAATGGCGATGAACGAGCATCAGCAGCGCGAGGACACGTGGGAGCACTTCTTTCTCATCGTGCCACGCCGCGTGTTCGGCTGCGAAGACGTAAAGAAGAAGAAGAGGCTTCGCAAACTTATTACGCTGTCTTTTGTAGGATTTCCTTGTAGAACTTTTCAATTGTGTACTTGTTTCTCGAAGACTAATAAAACTGTTGTAATAACAAATGATGAAAAAAAAAAGAAAGGAACAAATAAAAACGCAAACAACCTAACGAACAATAATGACCATGTGAAATCTATGACGTGACCCTATGGACATGGGGCAGCGTCATCATCGACGGTACTGGTCCGACCCTGTGCGGTCAGACGTTTATTTGGGTATAACAGACATAAGCCATAAGCCAAGACAGACATAAGAAACAGTAAAAAAAAAAAAAGACAAGAAAGAGACAAAAAGGCACGAAGCCGTGGCCCAATTTATTAGATTGGTGCCTCACTTCGAATGCTTTTAGCAACTCATAGTATGTGACCAAATTGCGGGTAGCAGGGGAAACTTGTACCATTCGAAATATTTGGCATCCATCTTAACGGATCACCGAGATCATTGTCGTCATCATCATCACCATAATCACCGTCATCGTCACTGTCGTAACTGGTAAATCACAATCATAACCACTCAGGAACCGAATCAAATTTAACATCGGGCCTCGCATGTATATTGCGTACATAACAGAATGGAGAACATTTTGACTTGACGTCAAGGAAGCAAACACATCAAGGCCACTGGATCAAATCACTGAAAAGCAAGGCCTATGACACACGAAATGTCTAGCAGATATGAAGATGCCCCCACATTTATCTAGAACTTCCTCAGCCTCTTGAGTCAAACTGGTCACAAAATGAAAGTTCAACACCTCAAAGGAGAATCGTAAGTTAAAAATTCAAATGCTCGCTCAAGTAGACGGAAGAGTGCGCGCCACCCAGTGCAGCGAAACATGAATGATATGCAGCGAACTAAATCGTCTGCTAAGCACACCCCACGTTTGGTTCTACTGTCCTCACTCTTAGGCAATCACCTAAAAAAATTAGAGGACGCTCAAGCTTCGCCTTTAAGAGTGGAACGCGAGAGCGTTATCGGGCCCCGTTCGGGTCGCATTTTTCTTTATGAGTAGGCTTCACTGCAACACAGAACTGGGGAAAGCCAGCTCACAAAAATCAAGCTTACACTGATCCCCCCTTTAAGTCGGCCTCACTTTTAAACAGAAATGCATTGCTGGGAAGACGTTTTTTTCAGGGACAATATAAGTCGTCTTATATTAAAAGGTGAAGGCCCTATTAGCCTTTTTTATTATTTTGTTAATTGTTTGCTATTGCCCCGACGCGCACGCATGTCCAAAACATATTAGGCAGGCGAAGTCCCAATTTGACCTGCCGAGGATGTGAGCAGGATGTGAGCGCCATCTGAATATGATTTTCGCAAGTAACATGCCCGAGCGCGTCGCTGTTGATATGGTAGAAATGCTGGAAAAGGAGTTTGTGTTTGAGTTTCCGCGTAACAGAATTATGTTTTTCTCCCAGATTCAAATTACAATCCGCCGCACCATGCAAGTCGTACTTTACCATTTTTCTGTCGGATTTCACTGTGAGAAATTCTTTTTTTTTTTTTTTTTTTTTTTACTAACACCTTGTGCCACGCGGAGGGCCTGCGCGATCGGGGTGGTTAGGGATGACTTTCTCCGCCACGGACGCCGACACCTACGCCGACGCCGGATTTTCTGCGACACGGGGCCCTTAACACTCTCGCGTTAAAACATACAGTGCATTGGCTCATGCTATTTGAAGCCAGACAACGCCCGGCAGCGCAGAAAATTCTGAACACCTTCTACTGTCTCTCGCCCAACGTATGGGCGTTTAACCACTCAATCACGCTAAAATTGGCGTTAACAACATTTTTTTCACTGGGAGAATTCCAGGCGATACTCCGTACGCTGAGAAGAAACTGTGAAAAAGTTTGTGTGTGTAGCCGGAGGGGGGGGGGGGGGGGGGAGAGGGCTCCTTACTTTCTTGGTGTGTTTGGGTGTGCAAGTGTGGACGTACAAGGGCGTGTGTTCTTTTGTGCTCTGAAGTAACTTACTATGACGACTTACCAACTAACCCAGCTCGAGTTCTTGTAGAAAAAAAAAAAAAAACCATACCGGACAAAAAAAAACCAAAAAAAACAATAATACCTCAGGATGAGGTGGCGTTAACTCTCCTGGTCCGCCGGGCCCGAGCATTCGGGGAGTGCTTGAGGGATTACGTTGTGTGCCTGATAAAAGCGCTGTTCCTTCATGCGTGGCAAGTTAGAGAGCGCTGCCATCATGGTGCACAAACACGTAGTCACGCGGTTTTTCTTTTTTTCGTTCCGCGCAGGCATATTTCTAGCTTTTTTCTCACGGAGAAATTGATTGCTCATTAGTTAGAATGTTAAACACTACTGAGTAGGACGTCGCCTGAATCGTTTATCTTCATCATTGGATGAATCTACCTTTAAAATTGGCAATATTATTTGAACAATCTTGGGTAAATATTCAACGATACAGAATGCGAAAAGTCCTATGATTCACACCATACGATCGTAAACACTAAGCATTTATTCAGACCCTTCTATATCATACTATCACAGAGGGAATAGAATGCAACTATTCCACCCCCTCCCCCCCCTCCCCCCCTCCCCCATAAGAATTTCAGTAAGGAACAACAGGTTATATGGAGAAAACTGCTAACATATATATGTAACAACCTGCACATTTTCCATAATATTCATTCAGAAAGATGTACGGATACTTGCCCATGGTGCGGGGCCATGCCAACCCTAAACCACATCTCATGGGTATGCAGGGCATATACACAAAAGACAAACACAGAAATTACGGAGCATACACAATGGGAGGCGGCGCTGTCCAATTCAAAGGAAGAAGAAGTCCAAAGGACCATCATTCGACGCGCATGACGGCGCGCGGAAGCCAGTGGGGCCCTTGTCTGGGGTCTCCACCCATTGAGCCTTTTTATTCATCCATAAAGTTTTTGTTCTTCTTCTGGTATTCAAGAAACAAGTACAAGATTAACAAATTTCAAAAGTTATGCAGGACATCATACAAATAACGGAGTAAGCAATTTGCAGAGCCTCGTCGTTGTCATTAATTTCCCTTCTGAACACGCGGCTTCGTACGATGATAAGGAAGTTCCCCCGCGTGTGGTCGTGCAATTTATGCTCTTTCAGAGAAGACAACGAAGGAGAGGCGAGAGGCCGCCATATTCCAGCGTCAGCAACCATTCGAGTCGGACAAGAAGTCTGGGGTCGGACGCAACGAATAGGTGCTTCAATAGGCGAGCGACTGCACAGATGCTCGAGAAACGAGACCGTCCGACGGACCTTCGTGACAAGCAGGGAGAACCTGGAGCTTCTACGCTGGGCCCTATCAAGCAATTTCCTGTGCAGAGCCACCGAGGGCTACAGCGGCGTTCCTGGCATCGAAGACACTCCCCGTCAGCGCTATGCCAACGAGCTGGGGCAGAGCAACTAGCTACGGGAATCCAGTTCACCGCATTCATCGAGGCTGCTACACGTGAGGACGCCCAGCTGCTGAAGCGTTGGATCGTGCTTATCAAGCCAAATGAGTGGCGGCTTCCTCGACAGCCAGAATGCTCGCCGCATCACCAAAATAGTGAAGCACCGAATGGCATCCTGGACACAGTGCAGCCTTTGGAACGCACCGAGCCATCCGGAAGGTACACCAAGCCGCCAGCGCGACTGGTTCCCTGCTGCACGCCTGAACCCCCTGCTTTTCCTCCTCCTGTCACCAGGTCATCTAGGCATTTCGACAACAGGTGCGTACGAGTCCCGATGGTCCATGCTAGCCCAGTCGCGCGCCTCGAGGATCACGCAGAGGCTGCTAAACTGCAGAATGCCGATGCTGTTGAGGTCCTCCCAGTGGTTGATATTATGGCTCAAAAGATAGGCGAGCTCGGCGAACATCTGCTGCTGGCCCTGGATCTCAACTTGCCCAACCAGCGGCTTCAACAGAACTGTCGCTGCATCCACCGCCTCCCCACAGCCGGCCACCGAGGCCTCTGCAAGGACGTCCTGGCCGTACTCGAACTTTCGCCGCCGCTCATTATGCAGAGCCTCGAGCTTTTCCTTGGAAACAAGGCAGAATACACGGAGCAAGATGAGGATAAAGGGCTGAATGCACTAACACAACCGTATGCAGCAGACGTCAGCCAGAATGAACACGACAGGCTCAATGCAGTCACGCAGTCCTTCAACGAAGAAGTTGAGGAAGACACGGGGAAAAATGCGTGTGTGCTCCCACGCGACCGGAGGAAATGCACCGGTGTCTCCTGTCGGGTCCGTCCGAGGTCAGCTTCGTCCTATGGAAAGTGTCCAAGTCGTGCCGCAACAAAGATTCTAGTGACGAGTACGACGAGGAGTACTGCGCGCCCACCCAGAAGGACGATTCTCCACCCCTGCGAGTGCATGCATTGCTGAATTACAGGAGAGAGTCGCACAAGGGCAAAATGGTGGAAGACGGCAGAATCAACGACAAGACACCGCCGCTATCGCCAAAAACTAAAACCGACGAGACTCCACCACCTTCCTACGGCTTTGTTCCGGAGAGCGAGTCGCAAGCTGATGACGACGAGGCGAGTAAGACCACAGCCTAACACTCGCCGTCCCTTCTGGATATAGCCAGAATGATCGGCTCGTCATGAGTCGGAAGCTAATGACGACGAGGCGAGTAAGACCACAGCCTAACACTCGCCGTCCCTTCTGGATATAGCCAGAATGATCAGCTCACCCGTCATCAGAAGCGTCGGAAGGATGTCGAACAAGCAACTGAGGAGGGGAATGAGTCTGAAGAAACCCACATGTGACACGTTCCTAGGACTTCCCGGTGAGGAGAGGGATGCTGAGGCATAATTGATGACGGTGAAATGTTGGATAAGGTGACGGAAAATGGACCTGGAACGTAGAGCACGCCTTGATTACGCCGTGGGATGTGCGCGCTGTCGTTTCGATCGCAAACATTTTGTCTAATGTAATTTGTTCACGCGAACCATTACTACGTTAGTGAACTCGCCGCGTTCAAGTTTCGCCGTATTCTCTTATTGCGCTTATTTGACACAATAAAGCAACTTTATTTCGCGCGCAGGTTTAGGCTCCACGCGTAACTCGTAGAAAGCACAACACCTTAACGCACCGTTGATATCATCGTTGTACGCCATACGAGACACTGCCACTCGATCACTTGCACACCCTGAAGAGCATGTGTTAACACTGAAGGTGTAAATGGGGGGGGGGGGGGGGGGGGGTCTAGGGCAGATCCGTCGGTCGCGAATGACCCGCGAGTCCGTAATCCGCGAACAACCCGCGAACTGACTCGCTGGCGCCCCTCGGCGCAACCGCGCAAACGCGCTCGTGCCACTGCTCACGCGTTCATCGTCGTCGTCTCTTTCTACTACTGGCTCCGTTGCCGCTCATCATTCCAGCGTAGATTTTCCCATTTTCGTTGTTGCAGTAACGGGGAGGCCGCGTTTACGGGCTGCGTTTGAGAATCGACATCTCATTGTCTTCATGCTGTCGTCGTTATACGCCATTGTCCCTCATCTTTCCACGGTCACTGCGTCGGAATTGCTATTGCTATTCGCGTTACCGTTGAGAGTCATCGTGAAATGAGTTCTGCCGCAATTTATTAGTCGCTAACGCAGAACATGAGCACGCCCTGGGCTCTACTTTCTTGCTTAATATAGGCTCGAGCATTCGATGACAATATATATAGTTTTTAAGATTTGGGTAGCCTAACTGATTTGGGAAAGCTGAAATTAGCCTAAATTCGATAACTCGCGCATTTAGCACTACAACACAACAAAATCTTCGACGCGCAACTGAGGCCTAGGCTTCCCTTAGAGTGCTATGCCAGTTCCCGTACATTAGACTCGCTGACGTGCAAAAAAACTACTCAAAAATACACATGAAAATTTACACCTCTTACTATCAGAATACACAGCTTTGCACACAATCGTTTTTGGAAGCGACTAGACTTTATTTCACATTGGATATTTCACATCAGGCCTAGGTTCACGCGTCAGCCTCTACGACTCCGCGTATCTAGTGCGGGGCTGCCAGTATCCAGACGCACTTACAAAAACTCAGCCACTCCCAGGGGAAGGCTTTGCCAGCATTAGCCAACATTACGTGACATGACGCCTGCGTTTTCAATGATCTTCCCTACTAGCTGCCATGTTCGTCAGTTGCGCTGGCTAACACATTGAGCGCAACATTTG
Source organism: Dermacentor silvarum (assembly GCF_013339745.2). NCBI lineage: Eukaryota > Metazoa > Arthropoda > Arachnida > Ixodida > Ixodidae > Dermacentor > Dermacentor silvarum. Next base: position 39,063,365 of record NC_051154.1, read on the forward strand.
ACACATGTCCGCAAATACCTATAGGAAAGCCACGGGCTGCAACGGGCTCAACGGGAGCGAATGTGACAGCCATAGTTGCATTCTCGGCCGCTTGGCTGAGCCGAAGGGCGTTAGCCATCGGCGATGGAACGCGTCGGCTTCCACGGGCGACGGCGTTACAAGCGCGTTCGTGACGCATTTTCGATGCCGATCCGAGACAAGAGTTCCCGATGTGTGGCGCCGCGGCGGATCCCGCTGTTGTCGATGCACGCGGCAGGCCGCACCTTTTTTTATAGCGAAGCTATATACCTCTACCAACCAACGGTTCTTTCGTGTGCCCAGCAAAAAACTTCCGCCAAAGTGGGCCGATCCTGGCGATAGTGCAGAAAGGGTCCAAGCTCATTGGCACATACCAGGGACGAAAAAGGGAGAAAGAGGAAGAAAGAGAAAAGAAAGAGAGAGAGAGAAAGAAGGAAAGAGAAAAAGAAAGATAGAAAATCACCAAGAAGCTAGGTCAGAGAAAGAAAGAGAGAAAGACAGAGAGAAAGAAAGAAAGCGAGAGAGAAAGAAGAAGAAAGAAATAGAGAAAAAGAGATAGAGAAAGAAAGAGAGAGAATGAAAGAAAATCACCACGAAAGTCAGAGAAACAGAGAAACAGAGAAAGAGAGAGTAAGGATAACAGAGATATAGAAAAAGAGAAAAAAGAAAGAGAGAGAGAAAGAGAGAAAGAAATATAGATAGAGAGAGAAAGAGAGAGAAAGAGAAAGAAAGATCATCACCACGAAGGTCAGATACACACACGACAAGCTTCGCTTACCCCCATTTTCTCGACAGGGGAAGGGCTGGTGATTTCTTGTTTTTGTTTTATATCCAGCGGGCCGTGGTAAAGCTGACGTAGGTACAGGCGCTGCCGTATAGCTCTATTGCTAGAACATCGCACGTATCATTTGAAGACATTTTTCTTTGAAGATGCAGGCGAAATGAACGTCTTGTCTATAACCATAACTAATCTGTGTATTTTACTGATCTTAGTGGCTGTTGTGCGACGAAGCCAGTGTTACACTGTTGTGTGCCTATGCGTGTATTATTTCATGTGTGTATATTGTTCATCTGTGTGCGCCTGCCCATCTCGTACTGCATCACGACCTCGTGTACGCGTGTTCCGAACTCCGCGAACAGGCACACATGTAATTTCAGACGAAGCCTACAGATAGAAAACGTGCATGCTGCGCATCCACTTCCAGACCGCGGCACGGCGGTCTGGAAGCGGTTATAAATATAGATGTTATAAATATAGATGTCAATACTGGGGCAAATATACTGCCGTAAACTTTTTTAAATTGCGGAGGGGATGCCATCAGGGCCGCAGGATAGCGAAGGCTTCAGGCGCTTAAGGCATTCGCTAATGAGCTTTTTATCAAATAGCACAGGACTAGATGTAGGAGCCGCCGTCTGTAGCTGACTGACACCAGCGTTGAAACCTGAAACTTTATATAAGGATGAGAATTGGTAGGAAAACAATTCGCGACAGCTACGACCTCTACTCCTGAGTCGAGCAGGCGAAAACACACTTTGCGATTGTAAGAGCGCTTGCGGATATGCTTCCAAAATTCCGCCGGCCGGTCGGGGTCGCTCTTCTCCACGGATGCAATATATGAGTCATGATCCCGCTTATAGAGACGTTTGCAAAGAGTCCAAAAAAAGCGGGATTCTTCTCTCGACTCATTAGGCAAATGAGTTCTGGATTTACGATGCACGCAATATTTATACTTTAGGGCCGTCATAAGTTTAGATGAGAACCAGTGGAGATATATATTTAGAGCGTTTAGAATTGTACGGAGGAATGTATTTGCGTATACCGCTCAAAACACGCTCTGTAAAGTGATCTATTTGGTCATTACCATTGGTTTTATCTGTGACCAGGGACCAATCGCTGGTTTACAAGAAATCATACAAGCCAACATAATCAACCCGCTTGAAAGCAAAGCGTGAAGATTCATTAATGCCAGTGGAGGAGCTCTGCCTCAAGGCTGACACAGAGGCAGTTATCTTAATTGAAGGGTGAAACTTATCGGGACGCACTAGAGAAATGTCAGAACGGGAGACATCTATAACTTGAGCATTCGAGAGGCAAAGGTCTAAAACATTGCCACAGGAATTGCCAATCAAGTTGTGTTGCTGAAGAGAACAGAAAGACAGAAAGTCCAACAACAGGCTAAATTGGTTCTCTATGTAATGATTATAATCAGAATATGTAAGCGTGGTCTAATCAATTCCTGGTGTGTTAAAATCACCAAGAAGGATTACTCAGTGCTGGCTATGGGAAGATAAGACACTTTCAATAGAAGAGATGATCTCATCAAACAAGACAGGCGAAGTATTCGGTGGAACGTAGAAGGTTCCGATTAAAATTGTTCACAGTGCGCTAGGCTGACTTCAAGCCAGATCTAATCTTGTACACTTTCTGTGTCACTGCGCCTTACACATCTCAGTGAACTGACAACAGTAATAAGTACGCCACCACCTTTTTGTTTAACTCAACTGAAGCCCCGGTAACTGCGAAAGACGTTGTAACGCGCGGTGGAAAAAAATCTAAAGAGGAAATTTCACTGCAGAGCCAAGTTTCGGAAATAACAAAAATAGGAAAAGAAGACGAAATGACATTGGCGAAAAATTCGCGTGCATTGGTGCGATGTCCAAGAATGTTTTAATGGAAAATGTCCAGATAACACACCACTTTGATCGTTTGGGGTTTTCTCGGAAGCATGGAGCACGTCGTGCAGCATCCCACGGAACGGCTTGAACAGGCACCCCATTGGCCACATAGACGGGTCGTTCAGACACTTAAGAGCTTCGTCATCGACGGTTTCATCAGCGCAGACGAGAAACGAGCCATGCGAATTATGCCTCGTCTTGACGTGTTTGCAGGCAATGGGCGGTGCTCCGACACTCGAGAGGGGCGCAGTCACATCAGGAGAAGTGGTTGAATGAGAGAGCCTGGAAACAAAAATGGCTGTCGGTCGCGGGGCACGTTTCGCCGCAGATATTCCCTTGCCCTCCCCAGCTCCAAATCAGACAGGCCGACGTTCACTCCGTGTTGCCTTGGAGAGAGGGTCAACGGTGGCAGCACTCGGCGAAGCAGTCCGGACGGTCGCAGCATACGTTTTCTTGCACGGGTGGAGCGGCAGCACAGTAGGAGAAATGGGCGAAGCCGGCTTGCCAAGCGCATCACGAAGGGAACGCACCTCGACCCGTAGCGCACCTATAGCTTAGGCCTGATGCGTGGATGCCAGCGCGTTTTCCCTGTGCAGACGCCCGTTGTCACTCCGCAGCCGCGCCACCTCATCGCTGAGGAAGGTTATTCCCTCGAGCGCCTGAAGGAGGGCAGCCATGTCACCGACCGCCTCAAAACCGGTCCCGACGAGAGCGACGCCCTGTGGAGGGGTCGCCGATGTGGAAGCACCGAGCGTGTTGGTATCGCTAACCCTAACCGCCACAATGTCGGCGTGGTCGGCGTTCGGGCACAGGGTACACGTGAACGCTTTCTCACCAGACTTCAGAAGCTCGAGTTCTGCTTCGGGGTCATGCAATACAATTCACGTGTGCACGTTTTTCGGAGGAAATACAGCGATGAATGTGCAATTGATTATTGTTCGTTAGGTTGTTTGCGTTTTTATTTGTTCCTTTCTTTTTTTCATCATTTGGTAATACAACAGTTTTATTAATCTTCGAGAAACAAGTACACAATTGAAAAGTTCTACAAGGAAATCCTATAAAACACAGCGTAATAAGTTTGCGAAGCCCCTTCTTCTTCTTTACGTCTTCGCAGCCGAACACGCGGCCTGGCACGATGAGAAAGAAGCGCTCCCACGTGTCCTCGCGCAGCTAATGCTCGTTCAACGAATCGCCATTTTCCCGTGGCAGCAATCGTTCGAGACGGACAAGAAGTTGTCCCTGTTAGTCTGGGGTTGTACGCCAACACTACAAAAGGAAATCAAGACTTCCATGGCCAGAGAATCCGCAACGCCTGAAAATCACCAAATGGCAAGACGTACTGGCGTTACCGGAGCCGCTGTCCAGATACACGAAGAACGAGGACGTCCGACGCGTCTTCATGTCAAGCTGGGAGAACCCGGAGCTTCTGCGCTGGTTCCTATCCCGCATCTACCTGTGGAGAGCCACCGAAGTCCACCTCGGCGTTCTCGGCAACGAAAAACACCCCCGTCAGCCCATCAACATCGAGCTGACGCAGCGCAACTTGCTACGGGAATCGACTTCACCGCATTCATCGAGGGCGCTTCACTCGAGGGCGACCAGCTGCTGCAGCTGCGGATCCTGCGTCTCAAGCCAAATGAGCGGCGGCTTCCTCGAAAACCTGAACGCTCACCGTATCACCAAAGCATTGAAACACCGAAAAACATCCTGGACGCACTGCAGCTTTTGGAGCACACCCAACCATCCGGCGAATTGCTGCGGCTCTTACAACAGCCTGTGCGCTCGGCTTGGTTCGCAGCGACTTACATCAACCCGAAGCTTGCTGTGAGTTTCACCCCGTCCACATGCCGAATTGACGTGACTGTTTGCCGTTCGCTGCCTCCGATGCACGGTCGCCTTTCATGCAACGAGAACGCTCATCGATTCGTGGCGCTGCTGAGCAGCTCACCTCCGTTTGAGCCAAGACCGCCTGGGATGTCAATGCACTCCAAGCCGCCAGCCCGACTGTGTTGCTGCAGCACACCTGCACCTCCTGCCTTTCCTGCTGCTGACATCAGATCCTCTAGCCTGTGCGACAACAGCCGCGTGGGCGTCGCGCTGGTCCGTGCTGCAGCATATGCGCTCCTTCACGATGACGTAGTGAGTGCGCAGGTGAGCAATGGCGACGCTGTTCAGCCTCTCCCAGTGATTGCACTTCTGGCCCAGCAGTCCGGCCAACTGGGCGAACATCTGCTGCTGGCCCTGGGATTCGACCTGCTCAACCAGCGGGCTTCAACGGAACCATCTTTCCATCCACCGCCTCCATGCAACCTGCCATAGAGGCCTCTGCAAGAGCGTCCTGGCCGCATTCCAACTTTCGCCGCCGCTCATTATGCAAAGCCTCGAGCTTTTCCATGGCAGGGTCGTCGAATACACGGAGCAGGATGATGGTAACAGGAGGAACACAGTAACGCAGCCATATGCAGCAGACGTCAACCAGAAAGAAGAGGAAAGGTTGAATGCAGCAACGCAGCCATATGCAGCGGACGTCAACCAGGAAGAAGAGGAGAGGTTGAATGCAGCAACGCAGCCGTACGCAGCGGACGTCAACCAGGAAGAACACGGCATCCTGAATGTAGTCACGTAAACATTCATCGACGAAGCGCAGGAATACGACAAGGGGAAGACTCGATGTGGGCTACACGCCGGCGCCCCCTGTCGGGTGGGAAGTAGTTGCCCCGCCGCTCATTGTGCTGTACCTCGAGGACTTCGTCGTGCCGTCTTTCGTTCCCTGGGCACCACGACGGTTGGGTTTCCACAGTGGAGGCTCCTGCGACAGCCTGTGCTTGGACGATGTGAGGTCGAGAAGGCATGAAGATTCCGCATAAATTGACGTCGGAACGTATCGAGAAGTCTTCGTCGTGAAACACTTAGTGGGTTTATTAGCAAGTTCTCACGAGAACTATTGGTGTATTAGTCTACTGGCCGCGTTTAAACTTTCTTACAGTACTTTATTTGACCTTATCGACGCAATAAAAACAATATAAATTCACGCGCCGGTCTAGGGGATGACTTTTCTTGCTGAACGCGTTACTCGCAGTAACCACAACGCCCTGACGTAAGGATGAAACCATCATTCTTGTCTGCCATGACCACCACCGCCGCTCGATCATTTGCGCGCACTGAAGAGCACATTTTAAAGCCTTTGAGTAATATCTGCGTACAAACAAAAATAAAAAAAAGCCTTCTGTTCCAAACTTTACCTTTACCACTTCTTCATTCTTTCCTGCAATAATCTGCGCGTAGAGTTACCCGATTATATGCGCATCCCGCATAGTGGGTACGTGCCATGCTTTCAAGGCTCATCATCATCATAATATGATCACCATCAACATCAGAAGGATAAATAGGTGCGCGCTTAAGAAACACGCCTAAAAATTGTCTACGGTACCAATGGAACAATACCGTAATGACACTATATCTAAAATAATTGTCTGCTTATGTAATCACCATTGGTTTATTTGTGTACTGACCGCGTATAATGTTCCACTTTGTACTCAGTGGACCTATTCGACGCAATTAAAGAACATTTGAATTTGACGCGCCGGTCTCGGGGATGTCGTTTTATGCGGAACGCGTAAGTCGCAGTAACCACAAAACCATATCTTAAGGATGAGCCAATCGTTTTCAGCCATGAGCGTCCCCGCCGCTCAATCACTTACGCGCACTGAAGACCAAATGTTCATGTCGCTGAGCAGTCATCATCATCATCATCATCATCATCATCATCATCATCAGCCTGTATTTATGTCCACTGCAGGACGAAGGCCTCTCCCTACGATCTCCAATTACCACTGTTAATTGCGCTAGCTGATTCCAACTTGCGCCTGCAAATTTCCTAACTTCATCAACCCACCTAGTTTTCTGCCGTGCTGAATCCATTCTGAGAATCCATTCTGTGACTCTAATTGTCCGCCGGTTATCCATCCTACGCATTACATGGCCTGCCCAGCTCCATTATTTCCTCGTAATGTCAACTAGAATATCGGTTATCCCCGCTTGCTCTCTGATCCACACCGCTCTCTTCTTGTCTCTCACCACAGGAGGAGACAGGAATAGAGACAGGCTGAGCAATATATCCGTACAAATTAAAAATAAGAAAGTAGATTGTTTCAAACTTGACCTTTACGACTTCTTCATCCTTTCCTGCAATTATCTGCGCGTACAACAACCCGATTATTGGCACATACCTCATAGTGGGTACGTGCCATATTTGGAGGCTCATCACTCATAACACAATCACCATCATCATCAACAGGATGAATAGGGGTGCGCTTAAGAAATACGCCTAAAGAATGTCTATGGTACCAATGGAGAGCCGCCATGATAAATCTATATCTAGAATAGTTGTCCGTTTACATAATTATGCGAACGATGATTAGCAGCGACACTAAGAAGAAATGTGCCAATTTCGCAGCAAAGCTCCTAGTGCGACTAGAAGTACTCGAAAAGGTTATATGCTTGTTCTCACGTTGTCCTGAAAAAGTCGAGATCATTCATCGAGCTTATATTTAACAGAAATGGAGGCATATTAGGAGTGTTTTGCAGTGAAATTTTGAAGCAGGTTGGTTAGTTAAGGGCTAAGTGAAAATTCCTAAACCCTCGTTTTCTGCATGCTTAGCAATTTTATAAGAAATGCTAAGAAATTTTTGCCACTGCCCTGGAAGAAGCGAAAGCGGAAGCAGTATTATATGTGGAGAAAATAGACGCCACGTTATGAGTTATCTGTACGGAACTCCACGAATAGGCGTACATGTCGGGACTGAGTACAGTGCGCAGTGAGCAACTTGTCCTCGCCTTAGCTCTATCTTCATTTTCTCTGTTTACCTAACTCTGCTCTATATTTTTCCAACCTGGCAGGTTTTCTTCTTATGTTTAACAATATTATTGTCTTGAAAAAGTGAAGCCGTGGTTATAATCAGCATCAAATCTGATTTCATTTATTGTGTCAGATAAGCGCAATGAATGTCTATTTTGAAAGTCCTATGCAACGATTGCGCTTACGTAGCAATGAAAGGTGTGGGCCAATCCTAATAAATAGAGAAAGTGTTTATGATCAAGATGAGTGATTGCGCATAACACGGCGACATGAAGGAATGAGCAATGCCTGAGGCCACCACTGCGTCGACTAGTATAGCCGCAGGTCTGTCCCGGTCGCTCCACCAGCCTTCGCAGCAGGACATCATGCGACACACGAAAAATACCGTGACTATCCGTAGCACCCAAACAGCACCATCTTGAGAAGGAGAATCCACACTTCCCAGCTGCAGGTCGCCGTTGGATGAAAAGTATTCAGATCTCGTTCTGTCGCCTTGTGCAGAGATGCGTACACCCAACGGTGGCGGCAGGACGGATCACAATACGTCGACCCAGCACAGAAAATATACAGAGTGCGCGCAAAGATGATAAGCCAGATTTGGGACTAAGAGACCGTCGTTCGCTCCGGCCTGGTCAACAAGAACAGAAAGCAGCAGCTTGCCAAGACTACTAAGCTGCTGCACGGCTGCAGCGACGACACCGTAAATACAGAGAAATTGGACCGTCACGAGCAGCCAGGCGCCTTGGAGGTGGTGGCTGCAGAGATAGTTTCGTTCAAGCCGCTGAATGAACTGGCCGAGACCCCGGGCCAGCACTAGATGTTCTCCCAATTGGCCGGGCTCCTGGGCCACAAGTGTAACCAGTGAGAGGGCCTCAACAGCGTCGGCATTGCTCACCTGCGCAGCCTCTACGCCACGAATCCTGATGCGTTCGCCCGCATCGTAAGGCGACCGAGCTTCGGCGGCAGCAAACTTCAACCAGTGACGTCCTTATGGCATCCGGGCGCAAAGAAGCTCAGAACAAGCTGCGGATTGCTGGAAGTCGCTGCAGATCAAGCCCTGCAGACGCCTTGTCGTAAATGCGGCAGAGGTTGGAGAGTTAGCGTGGAGCGGAGCAGTGTGAAGTATGCTGGTCCGTGCTTCAGCACGCTTGTGATACGCGTACGCAGGTCGTTCTTGTTCCCGAGGAAGGCGCCGCTCAGCCGAGGAAGGCGCCGCTCAGCATTATCCACATCGGCAATGTCGGTCACCGTCACTGGCAGTGGCCTCGGTGAATATGGTGAATTTTCCCGTAGCTAGTTGCGCTGCGTCAACGCGTTTGTGATGCGCTGACGGAGGGTGTCTCCGCTGCCGAGAACGCCGAAGTAGTCCTCGGTGGCTCTGGACGAGTGAATGTCTATTAAGGCCCTGCGCAGACGCTACAGGGTCACATGGCTTGTCACCAAGAGGCGTCTAACGTTGTGTCAGCGCGCACAAGCAAACATGAATCGATCACTTCGTGCATCTGTGGAGCGGCTTTGACAACGCCGACACAGCTTGCCATTCGGCGATGTTCAGGCGCTGTGGATCATCTGGCCATCGCGATGTTCACTTCTACCGCTATTGATCGCGTGCAACCTCAGTAAATCAGGGTGACCTTCTTGACCGACTTGAACAGGTGCTGCTGCTCGAAAATGATGATAAAATGAACGAGCATCAACTATACGAGGACGCGCGGGAAAATTTGTTTCTCATCACGCAACGCCTGGTTCTTCGCTGTGAAGAAGTAAACAAAAAATGTCGCAGTTTCGCCCGAAAGGCGAAGCATCGATTGCGATAGCAAATTAGTAGAGAGCAATCCGGAGTAGGTATAGTAGTTTTATCGGCTGCATAAACTTGGACACATTGGCTTACTAACTGAATTAACAATCGTTGTGTCAGCGCGCACAAGCAAACATGAATCGATCACACTGAACGACCACAGCCAACGACTGTCAAAACGCTGGCAGCAAGCGCAGGTTCGCGCGGTCTATCGCTTCAACGGAAACTGAGCGGCGAATACACAGCGCATACAAAGGTCAGAGCCGTGTGGAGATAAGAGACGGTGCGCGCGACCGGCACCGCCGGGCAAAGGAGAAGTTGTTGGCAGAGGAGAAGCTGCCCCCCCCCTCCCCCCCCCCCTTCCCGTTTCTTGCTTTCGCGTGGGAGGTTGAGTGGTAAATACGCCTTTGGTGCCAGAGCACACCGCCGCCCCGCCTCCCTCCCTCTCATACCCCCACGGCCTTTCGGGCGACGGCCGCGTTTGCTTTCCACCGTGGGTTCGCTCTCCGTGATAGCGCGCGTCCCCCGCGCTCTTTCGCTCGCGCATGCGGCGCGCGGCGACGATTTTATCGCCCTTGGAATCTATACGGAAGCTCACGGCGACGGCGACGCCGACGGCAGAAATCCGGTTGAAGTGTCCATATAATTGCTATCGCAATAAAAGAAGAGGCTTCGTAAGTATGTTAAAAAAGCTGCATTACTTTTTGAATTTCTTGATGGTGTTAGTTTCCTTTAAGACTAACAAAAGTTTTGTGCCTTCATTTGATTAGAATGACAGGAATAACCAAATACGCAAGCAAGCTAGCACACAAAAAATTACGTGGCATGTCTGACGTGAACTGATCCGCACTTGTGCTGATACCAACATGTGCTGGCGAAACACTGTGCCCATGCAAGACACAAAGTAGTCAGAAATCGTTGTGGAGCCTTGATGTTGCGGTTTGTGTTAGCATGCGCGATATATTGTTTGCGCCCTTTCTCCTCTTTTACTGTTCTTGAGCTTGGGTGTAAGGCTATCGTGTAAAAGCAAAGTCAGCATTAGGATTTGTCTTTCTGTGCCTTCAATCGGTCCCTACCTCCCCTCCTTGAGGCCTCCAAGCATGCGGGCTGTGCGGGTCGAACAGTGTCACAAAGTACATTTTTTAGGCCCACTCAAACGAAAGTCGTAGGTGCTGCTCATAAACGTCACAGTAGAATGTACTTATTCCAAACATGTATGTATTTTACTCCCTTTCGGTTACAATGCACGATTTATTTGTGGCTTTGCTCACGCGCATATGACTTACTGGGTCATTTGAAAAAAAATATACGGCACAAGAAAAGCTAAATGAGGTACATGAGCATATCGGCAGAATGTCACGTCAGCTTTAATCAGGCGTTTATGGATACGTCGTAAAATTATCGCTCTGTCTCTAGAAAAAACAAGAAAAAGAACACAAACAAGAACAATAGCAAACTTGTGTGAAGCACAGCCCAATTTCTAGAGAAGCTGTTTCTTTCGAGCGGTTACTTTACCAATATCAGTAGCCTGGAATTAAACCACCCAATTAAAAACGTTACTCACATACGATTCACCCGTATGAAACGTTTCTCGCTTACCACGCATCCCAACACTTAGTTAATGTCTAGCAACGGCCCTACATCACCAACACACCTCTAACTTCTCCTAAACAAAATGCGTATTGCGCTCCCTCCCCCCCCCCCCCTTCCCTACACCAAACCTTAGTTCGGTGGCTGTCATAGTTCTTCCAGTACAGTAAAGGCACTTCCTACTACGTTCTTTATACATCCTTGTAACGCCCAGAAACGCTGCATAAGTAATTTGCTGAAAAATCAAGAATTAAACGCAACACTGTGAACAGTGTTTACTCATCACCAATTAAACCTATTCCATATTTCCACGAAATTTTCACAAAAATTCGTGAAAATAAGAACATGAGGAGGGTTGCTTGCGAAGCTCATAATTAAACGAGAAACGTTTCGCCGGCATTAAACATAGCATGCAACCCATTTTCAATAAATGTAAACTGAATGTGACGTAGTGTTTATGGACGCTGTGAAGCATAGCGGATAACGGCCGTATTACGCTTTCAAAGTTCCCGAAGGAATATTGTTGACAAAGGCTGTACATTATACAGAGAAAAGTAAGTGCACCTGCACTTTAGTCATTAAGTTCTCCTGATTTTCTTTTTTTTTTTTCATTTCGTGTTGGTGGCTGCTATACACGGTTCTTCTAGGAAAGAATTCTGCGCACTAGATATATAACACACTGATAACGCTCTGTAGCGCTGGATTACATAAATTCACCGCAAAAACCGTATTCCAGAGACCCAATGCTCGCCTACACATCTCCCATTGCTTGCCTCTTATCTCGAGAAAATGTAAACAGCCTACCGTGTTAGTTCGCCGAAGACTCCGGGAAACCTGCTGTAAACCTCGTATAACGCATGAAAGTTCGCAGAGAACGAGTATTCCGTTTTTATTTGCATAAATTTTGTTATATCAAAAACAAGCTTATCCACATCTCAGAATCAGCATCACCCGACTTTCCAACAAATATGAACGCATTGTCACGTACAGTTCTCCTTGGACTAACAAATATTGCGGATAACGGTCATAGAACACTTCCGACGACTTCATTTAAGAATGTTTTGCACAACCCATCATCAACTGGTCTTCTTGAAGTTCCGCCCACAAGCCTTCATAAGAATACCCCCTTACCTTAAAATGTCCAATTTCGGGTACGTTGAGTTCTTTCAGGATATTAGGGAAACCTATAAGAAATTTCGTAATATATGCTTGTAGAGCTTCGCAAAGCTCCTGTAAGAAATTTGCTGCAAAGGCTGTTTATAAACTGTGTCAGTTCGATATTTCCCTACAGATCACCCATAACATGGCGTTGATTTACTCAGAGTATAACATTGCTTCCGCTTTTGGTTCTTCCAGGGCAGTGTGAAAAATTTATAAGCATTTCATATAACGCCTCTAAGCATGCAGAAAATTAGGGTTTATCACATTTTACTTAGCCCTTAACTAACCAACACACTTCAGAATTTGACTGCAAAGCACCCCTAATATGCACCCGTTTTCCTTAACTATAAAATCGACGAATGACAAAGTTTTTAATGACAATGTCAGAACATGCATATAACGTTATCGAAGGGTTATAGTCGCTCTAAGAGCTTTGCCGCGATATTGGCGTATTTCTTCTTAGTGCCACCGCTAATCATTATTCGCCAATTAGATAAGCAGACATTATTTTAGATATGGTGTCATTGCGGTGTTGTTGCATTGGTACCGTAGACAATTTTCAGGCGTGTTTTTTAAGCGCGCCTATTCATCCTTCTGATGTTGATGGTGATCATATTATGATGATGATGATCCTTCGAAGCATGGCACGTACCCACTATGAGGGATGCGCATATAATCGGGTAAATCTACGCGCAGATTATTGCAGGAAAGAATGAAGAAGTGGTACGTAAAGGTAAAGTTTGGAACAGAATGCTTTTTTTAATTTTTGTTTGTACGCGCACATTACTCAAAGGCTTTAAAATGTGCTCTTCAGTGCGCGCAAATGATCGAGGGGCGGTGGGGGTCATGGCAGACAAGAATGTTACTGCGAGTAACGCGTTCAGCATGAAAAGTCATCCCCTATACCGGCGCATAATTTTATATTGTTCTTTTATTGCGTCGATAAGGTCAAATAAAGTACTATAAGAAAGCTTAAACGCGGCCAGTAGACTAATACACCAATAGTCCTCGTGATAACTTGCTAAGAAACCGGCGAAGTGTTTCACGACGAAGACTTCTCAATACGTTCCGACGTCAATTTATGCGGAATCTTCATGCCTTCTCGACCTCACATCGTCCAAGCACAGGCTGTCGCAGCCGCTGCAGGAGCCTCCACTGTGGAAACCCAACCGTCGTGGTGCCCACGTAACGAAAGACGGCACCACGAAGTCCTCGAGGTACAGCACAATGAGCGGCGGGGCAACTACTTCCCACCCGACAGGGGGCGCCGGTGTGTTTTCTCTGGTTGCGTGGGAGCCCACATGGAGTCTTCCCCCTGTCGTCTTCCTGCGCTTCGTCGATGAATGACTACGTGACTACATTCAGGATGTCGTGTTCTTCCTCGTTGACGTCCGCTGCGTACGGACTGCGTTGCTGCATTCAGCCTTTCCTCTTGTTCCTGGTTGACGTCTGTTGCATATGGCTGCGTTACTGTATTCAGCCTTTTACCATCATCCTGCTCCGTGTATTCGGCGACCCTGCCATGGAAAAGTTAGAGGCTTTGCATAATGAGCGGCGGCGAAAGTTGGTATGCGGCCAGGACGCTCTAGCAGAGGCCTCTATGGTTGGTTGCATGGAGGCGGTGGATGGAAAGATGGTTCCGTTGAAGCCCGGTGGTTGAGCAGGCCGAATCCCAGGGCCAGCAGCAGATGTTCGCCCATGCTGGCCGAACTGCTGGGCCAGAAGTGCAATCACTGGGAGGGCCTGAACAGCGTCGCCATTGCTCACCTGCGCACTCTCTACGTCATCCTGGAGGAGCGCAAATGCTGCAGCACGGAGCAGCGCGACGCCCACGCGGCTGTTGTCGCACAGGCTAGAGGATCTGATGTCAGCAGCAGGAAAGGCAGCAGGTGCAGGTGTGCTGCAGCAACACAGTCGCGCTGGCTGCTTGGAGTGCATTGACCTCCCAGGCAGTCTTGGCTCAAACGGAGGTGAGCTGCTCAGCAGCGCCACGAATCGATGAGCGTTCGCGTTGCATGAAAGGCGACCGTGCATCGGAGGCAGCGAACGGCAAACAGTCACGTCAATTCGGCATGGGGACGCGGTGAAACTCACAGCAAGCTTCGGGTTGATGTAAGTCGCTGCGAACCAAGCCGAGCGCACAGGCTGTTGTAAGAGCCGCAGCAATTCTCCGGATGGTTGGGTGCGCTCCAAAAGCTGCAGTGCTTCCAGCATGTTTTTCGGTGTTTCAGTACTTTGGTGATACGGTGAGCGTTCACTTTGTCGATGAAGCTGCCGCTTATTTGGCTTGAGAAGCAGGATCCACAGATGCAGCAGCTGGTCGCCATCACGTGTAGCGGCCTCGATGAATGCGGTGAAGTCGATTCCCGTAGCAAGTTGCGCTGCGTCAGCTCGATGTTGATGGGCTGACAGGGGTGTTTTTCGTTGCCGAGAACGCCGAGGTGGCCTTCGGTGGCTCTGCACAGGTAATTTCGAGATAGGACCCAGCGAAGAAGCTCTGGGTTCTCCCAGCTTGACATGAAGACGCGTCGGACGTCCTCGTTCCTCGTGTATCTGGGCAGCGGCTCCGGTAACGCCGGTACGTCTGGCCATTGGGCGATGTTCAGGCGTTGCGGATCCTCTGGCCATGGCCATCTTGGTTTTCTTCTGTAGTGTTGGCGTGTGACCCCAGAAAAACAGGGAGAACTTCTTGTCCGTCTCTAACGATTTCTGCCGCTGGAAAATGGCGATGAACGAGCATCAGCAGCGCGAGGACACATGGGAGCACTTCTTTCTCATCTTGCCACGCCGCGTGTTCGGCTGCGAAGACGTAAAGAAGAAGAAGGGGCTTCGCAAACTTATTACGCTGTCTTTTGTAGGATTTCCTTGTAGAACGTTTCAATTGTGTACTTGTTTCTCGAAGACTAATAAAACTGTTGTAATAACAAATGATGAAAAAAAGAAATAATGACCATGTGAAAACGAACAATAATGACCATGTGAAATCTCTGACGTGACCCTATGGACCCTATAGGCAGCGTCATCATCGACGGTACTGGTCCGACACTGTGCGGTCAGACGTTTATTTGGGTATAACAGACATAAGCCATAAGCCAAGACAGACATAAGAAACAGTAAAAAAAAAGAAAGAAAAAAGACAAGAAAGAGACAAAAAGGCCCAAAGCCGTGGCCCAATTTATTAGATTGGCGCCTCACTTCGAAAGCTTTTAGCAACTCATAGTATGTGACCAAATTGCGGGTATTAAAGCGTGTGGTAATGAGCTAGCTATAGCTGTTACTGCTGCAGTCCTCGCGGGAATCTGCAACTTGTGTTATTGTCGCGTGAGCAGTTTAGTGTAGTAGGAATCTATCGTATATGCACTGCGTAGATTGAATTTTTTTTTTTTTTTGGCATGTGCTCTTTCACTTACTTGGTGAATGAGATTCACGTGGCTAAACGGTGGTTTAAAAGGCAATTTTGTATAATTGTGATCGTGTGTTCGTACCCCTTACATGCTTTAGAGTTCTTGTCTGAAGGAACAAACCTTATATGGTGTGCTGATATGATATGACACTGTTCTAGAATACATACTGTAGTCTTTCTTTTATACTGCTTACGCTATCACTGTCACAATGTTACAATGTTACAAACATGTATTTCTTAGACAAAGTATCGTATTTGTATTTGTTTATTTGTTTTCGTGGTTATTGCATTGTATTTTCAACATTAATTGATTCATGTCCTATTTACGCTTGTAAGGTGTTTACATTTTTTACGGGATGTGCATACCTGTTGTACCCACCCTGATACAGCCAAGACGGCCAACAGTATTTGAAAATAAATCAATAAAAAATTTAAAAAATATGGCAGGCGAAGTTGAGATAATGCTTGGTGAAGTAGAGATGATGTGACAGGTGAAGGATAGTGATTGCTTAGACTGTGTTTGCGCCCCAGTACATTATGCGGATAGTGTGAAGTACCTTGGAGTCTACTTTGAGACTCACTTATCTTGGAATATTCAAATGGCTCGAATTTGTGCGCGATTACGTAATGTTGCCTGTATCCTTTACCGTATAAGGAGTTATGCACCTACCAAGATTTAAAAAAATGATAGTGCATGCTTTAGGTTACTGGCATATAAGGTACGGCATTTGCTCTTTTTTTAATTGCAGCGGATTTTGGAAAACTTCAATGGACACCCTATTAAAAGGCACACTAAAATTGTTGCGTACAACCAAACTACGGATACCTTATTTCGAGATTTAGAAATGCCTGAGTTTGAGTCTTTGTTTCGTTCGACAATTGTGATGCGTTATTTCTGGAGCAATGATTTCCGAGAACACGTCCATAAAAGTGTTGCTTTGCGTAGACATCCCAGATATGTATTTCCTCGGACAAGAACTCGTTATGGAAAAGCACAAAGAAGGTACGATATCCCCAACCTGTTTATAACTTTCCCAGTGCAGTACTAGATCAGCCAAATTTATCGGGATTGAAGAAGGCCCTCAACACAGTGGTAGAATAGGAGTTTTCACATGTGTAAAGTCTATTTTCTTCTAGTGTAATCTTTGACAAAACGCACTGTTATCCCCACTGGTATCACGATTTTTTTTTTTTTGTTCTCGATAGGTTGTAACTTTGTTAACCTGTTGTTCCATGTTTAATAAGTTTTAAGGGTTGTTGTGTGCTACATGTTTCAATTTGAACATTAAGTGTTGTTTACTTGGCATGTTTACCTGAGGAAACTGTCACACGTTTTTTTTTTTTTTAGTTTGACATTTAGTTTGTCTGTAATAAGATTACTTAATGCATTCCCCTGACGTCCAGCTTTCAGCCATACAAGCCCACGGAAGGCTTCGGCAGACCTAGCAAATTTATATGTACAATTCGATTATTTGTAATAGAGATTGTTATTATTATTATTATTATTATTATTATTATTATTATTATTATTATTATTATTATTATTATTATTATTATTAAAAACCACCATCAGCTTCACTTCACCTGCCTTATCAGCATATGATATAAGATTTGTTCCTTCAGACAAAAGTACTAAAGCCGCTAAGGCATACGAAAACACTATCACAATGGTCCAAAATTGTCTTTTTTAAACAATCGTTTAACCACGTGAATCTCATTCACCAAGTAAGTGAAAAGTGTGCAGGCCACAATAAAACAAAAATTCAATCGACACCAGTGTACATACGACAGATTTATACTCCACTAAACTGCTCACACGACAACAACGACACTTGCAGATTCCCGCGAAGAGCGCAGCCGTAACAGCGACACCTAGCTCATCATTACGCGCTTTATTAATACCCGCAATTTGGTCGGACACTACGAGTCGCTAAATGCATTCGAAGTGACGCGCAAATCTAATAAAAGAAGTCACGACTGCTGCTGAGCGTTTCTTTTTTTTTTTTTTGTACTGTTTCTTATGGCTGTCTTCGCTTATGGCTTATGTCTGATTCACGCAAACCGATGTCTGACTGCACAGCATCTGACCAGCACCGCGGATGTTGACGCTGCACGTGCGTATATAGCGTCACGTCAGATATGACAGGTGGCCTTTTTTGTTCATTACCTTCTTTGTGTGTTTGTTTCTTCTTTCTTTTTTTTTATCGTGCGGTAATCCAAAGAAATTATTAGTCTTCAAGAAACAAGCACACAATTAACAAATTTTACGAGGACATCGTACTAAATGCAGAGTTAGCAGTTTGCGAAGTTTCTTCTTTTTCTTTACTTTCCCACAGCCGAACACGCGGCGTTGCACGACGAGACAGAAGTGCTCCCGCGTGTCCTCGCGCTGCTGATGCTCGTTCATCGAATCGCCATTTTGCAGCAGCAGCAATTGTTCGACACGGACAAGAAGTTCTCCCTGTTTGTCTGGTGTCGCACGCCAACGCTACAGAAGGAAACCAAGACGTCCATGGCCAGAGGATCCGCAACGCCTGAACATCGCCCAGTGGCAAGACGTACCGGCGTTACCGGAGCCGCTGCCAAGATACACGAGGAACGAGGACGTCCGACGCGCCTTCATGTCACGCTGGGAGAACCCGGAGCTTCTTCGCTGGGTCCTATCCCGCAATTACGAGTGCAAAGCGACCGAAGGCCACCTCAGCGTACTCGGCCGCGAAAAACATCCCCGTTAGCACATCAACATCGAACTGACGCAGTGCAACTAGCTACGGGAAGCCAGTTCACCGCATTCATCGAGGCTCGTTCGCGTGACGGCGACCAGCTGCTGCAGCTGCGGATCTTGCTTCTCAAGCCAAATGAGCGGCGGCTTTCTCGACAACCAGAACGCTCACCGCATCACCAAAGTACTGAAGCACCGAAAAACATCCTGGAGACTCAGCAGCTGCGGCCCTTACAACAGGCTACGTACTCGGCTTGGTTCGCAGCGACTTACATCAAAGCGCAGCTTTTTGTGAGTTTCTCCGCGCCCAGATGCCGAAATGACATCACTGGTTGGCGTTCGCTGCCTCAGATGTACGACCGCTCTTCATGCAACGCGAACGCTCATCGATTCGTGGCACTGCTGAGCAGCTCACCTCCGTTGGAGCCAGGACCACCTCGGAAAGCAATGCACTCCAAGCCGCCAGCGCGACTGTGTTGCTGCAGCACACCTGCAGCTCCTGACTTTCCAGCTGCTGACATCAGATCCCCTAGCCTGTGCAACAACAGCGGCGTGGGCGTCGCGCTGGTCCGTGCTGCAGCATTTGCGCTCCTCCAGGATGACGTAGAGAGTGCGCAGTTGAGCAATGGCGACGCTATTCAGGCCCTCCCAGTGATTGCACTTCTGGCCCAGCAGTCCGGCCAGCTGGGAAAACATCTGCTGCTGGCCCTGGGCCTCGACTTGTTCAACCAGCGGGCTTCAACGGGACCATCTTTCCAACGACTGCCCCCAAGCAACCAGCCATAGAGGTCTCTACAAGAGCGCCCTGGCCACTCTCCAACATGCGCCACCGCTCATTTTCCACAGAAGTAGTAGCCCCACCTCTCATTGTACAGTACGTCGAGGACTACGCCGTGCAGTCTCGTTGCGTGAACCCCAGGACGGTCGGGTTTCCTTCTGCGGAGGCTCGTGCAGAGGCTGGCAAAGCCTGAAGTTGGATGAGGCGATGTTAAGAGGGCTTCAAGATTCCGCATTAATGGACGCCCCCATCGCGGGCGCGTCGGCGTATAATGTTATATATAGTATTTAGTGCAAATATTTGACGCAATAAAAGAAATATACAAATCGATGCACAGGTCTCCGGGATTTTTTATTCTGAACGCGCAACTCGCTGTGACGACCACACCCTAACTTATGGATGACACCATCCTAGTTTTCAGCCATGAGCACCCCCGCCGCTCGATCACTCGCCCCCCCCCCCCCCCCCCCCGCGCAATGAAAATCACATTTTCAAGCCACTGAACGATCATCATCATCAGCCTATTTATACGTCCACTGCAGGACGAAGGCCTCTCCCTATATGGTGGCCGCTTCCGGTGCAGCACAACTACAACGTGCTGGGCCAGGAGGCATGAGCCTACCAGAAGGCCCGGACTTGGGCGTTGGTTTCATTGGTACTAATAAATGCTATTTCTCTCTCCCTGCGATCTCCAATTACCCCTGTCTTGCGCTAGCTGATTCCAACTTGCGCCTGCAAATTTCCTAACTTCATCATGCTGAACAATATATCCGTACAAATGAAAAATAAAGCTTATTGCTCCCAATTTTACCTTCACCACCTCTTCATTCAGCGACGGCAGCTGAATACTTTTCATCAACAGCGACCAGCAGCGACCACCAGCTCGGAAGTGGATTCTGCTTCTCAAGATGGTGGGGTTGGATCCAGTGCATCGGGTAGTCGTGGTACTTATTGTGTATCGCATGAGGTCCTGCTGCATAGGCTAGTGGAGCGACCGAGATAGCCCTGTGGTATAGACTAGTCGACGCAGTGGTGGCCTCAGGCGTAGCGCATTCCTTCATGACGCCGTGTTATGCGCAAGCACTCATCTTGACCGTAAACATTTTTTCTGTTTAATATGACTGTCCCACATCTTCCATTGATACGTAAGCGTAGTCATCGCAAAGGATCTTCAAGATAGTCATTCATTGCGTTTATTTGACAATAAAAGAAATTGGATTTGACGCGCAAGTCTCGGAGATATTATATTACGCTCACCGCGTAACTCTCAGTAACCACGACGCCTTAACTTATCGTTTACGTCATCATTGTTGTCTGGTAATGAGAGCCACCGCCACTCGATCACTTGCGAACAAATCAGGTATGGGAAATAAGAAAATCAAAATAGAAGAAAGCGACGCATGTGGAATCGGTGTACGGTTAGGAAACACGCGAGGAGCGTCTATGGTAGGCATAGAAAAGCCGTAGTGGCAAATTATCTAGAATGGTGGTTTGATTAATTTTTCCGTCGCCATGCTTCCAGGAGGCAAGCTCACTGCCAACACAAGCGACATGCCTTTTCTGCCTTCTCCCATACCGGAGCAGCTTCAGCGACGAGGAAAAGGTTTTGAGTCAACAGCTCGGGTCTTACGTACCAAAATTACGATATGTTTATGAGACTGGCCATAGTTGGAGATTCTGGATTAATTTTGACCACCTGGGGTTGTTCACCGCGATCACAAATCTATGTACACGAGCGTCTTTCCACTTCCCCCCTTGCCACCAAACAAAAAAACAAATGCGGCACTTTTTTTTTATAATGACAGAGCCACAAATACGGGAAGTATTCGAAAGCGCCCAGAGAGGAAATAGTTTGAAGCGCAAATACACAGACACAAAAGAGCACATGAAACACAGACGTACACCTGTCCGATAAAGAGCTGCCCTTTCTTAGAAGGCACTGTGCGCATGTGCAGCGGTAATGGTGAACATACCATAAATACGTGTGGTGGTCAATAAACCTTGTTGGCAGTTTGCGCTCGTCTGTGTTTCATGTGCTCTTCTGTGTCTGTGTATTTGCGCTTCAAACTATTTCCGATGTACAACCAACAGGCCCAAATCGCAACAATTCTGACGCCCAAAGAGGCTGAGCTTATCATCTGCGGATGTTTTCATGCACCATGTGGACAAGATACTGGCTGCGAAGCCAAAGAATCATTTTATAGCCATTTTTACTGACCCTATACAAACACTACAAATGTGCCAGTGACCGGCTTTGCTCTCTACGGAATTACGCAGTGAAATAAATATCCATATTCCGAAAAATATCCCCATTTAAGTGTACATAATGATTTTAAATACAGAAGCTTTATTTGTCTAACTCCCCACGATTAGGTGTTCTAGGCGTTTCGACGTCGTCTGCCTCGCCGAGTAGAAGCTAACTGCTTGTTTTTAACCGGTTTCCCCGGACTGCAGCAGCCCGGCTGGCTTCGACCACATGCCTATAAAGACCGAATAACTCTTTTGTGCGCTTTATTCGAGGAAGCCAGCGCTTTGAGCCGCTTGGCGTGTCAGTCGTTTCGCACAGCAACAATGTACGCATAAAATTAATTGTGGAGCTAACGTCCCAAAAGGCTACAGTGATTTATCAGTGAAGCCGTAGTGGAGAGAATCGTAGTCTTTTTGTTTATTTCTTCGGAACCGAGCACGAGGCGTCGCACGATGAGGAAGAAGTGCTCGCGCGAGTCCCCGTGCAGTTGATGCTCGTGCACTGCATCGCCATTTTCCAAAAGCAGCTTGAGTTCTAGTCCGACAAGAAGGCCACTCTGATTCACTGGGGTCGCACGCGATCAATAACGACAGAAGGCAACATCTCGACGGCCAAACGATCCTCAGTGCCTGAAGATCGCCGAATGACAAGAAGCGCCGGCGTTGACCGAGCTGCTGCCCAGATGCAGGAGAAACGAGAGCCTTCGACGCCGCTACGTGACAAGTCGCGAGACTCTGGAGCTTCGGCGCTGGGTCCTGCTATGCATCTACCCATCCAGAGCCACCGAGGACTACTTCCGCGTTCTCAGCAGCGCAGACCATCCGAGTTAGCACATTGCCATCATGCTTACGCAGTGCAACTTCCAATGGGGATCCCGTTTGCGGCGTTCGACGAAGCCACTGCCATTAACAGCGACGAGCAGCTGCATCGTTCGATCCTGCTACCGAAGACGTCTGAGTGGAACTTTCCTCGGCAACAAAAGCAACGTCCGTTAGCGCATGACCAACGCCCTGACGCAGGTCATCTATCTACAGGAACCCGGTTCGCTTCAATCGTTGAGGGCGCTTCTAGTGACGGCAACAACCAGGTGTGGATTCTGCTTCTCACGACGCCTAAGCGGCGCCTCCCTCGGCAGCAACAACGATCTGCGTCAGCGCATCACCAACGTGCTGACACATGGACCAGCATGCTTGACACTCCGAAGCTATCAGAACGCACGAAGACACGGCGCCAAGCGCGGCTGTGGCTCTTACAACGGGCCGTGTTCAAAGGTTGGTTGACAGCTAGTTGCACCAACCCGCAGCTTGTTGTGAGCTTCTCCGTGCCCAGATGCCGAAAGGACGGGAGTGGTTGCCATTCGCTACCCCTGACGCACGGTCACCTTTCCTTGCGCGAGAACACTGCAGGATTCGTAGAGATGCTGTACAGCTCAACTCCGCTTGAGTCAAGACCCCCTGAAAGGTCATGCCACAGCAAGCCGCCGGACCAACTTCTTTCCTGCAACGTGCCTCAACCTTTTGCCTTTCCTGCTGCTGTCACCGACGCCCGTTGCCTTTTTGACAACAGCTGCGTGGTCGTTAACCAGGTTCATGCCGAAGCAGCTGCGCGCCTCCAGGATGACGTAGATGCTGCGAAAGTGCCGCAAGGCGACACTTTTGAGGCCCTCGCAGTGGTTGCACTTCTGGTCCAGGAGATCGGCCAGCTGGGCGAGCATCTGCTGCTGGCCCTGGGTCTCGGCCTGCTCAGCCAGAGGCTTCAACGGAACTATCTCTGCATCCCCCGCCTACAAACAGCCGGCCACCGAGGTCTTTGCAAGGACGTCCTGGCTGCACTCGAACTTTGGCCACTGCTCATTATGCAGAGCCTCGAGCTTTTCCTTGGCAAAATGGCAGAACACAAGGAAAAAGATGACGATAAAAAGTTGGATGCAGTAACACAGCCATGCGCAGCAGACGTCAACCAGCATGAATACGGCAGGCTCAGTGTAGTCACGCAGCCATTCAACGACAAAGTTGGGGAAGCTGAGGTGACCGAAGACTCCGTGTGTGCTCCCACACAACCAGAGGAAAGACAACGGCACCTACCGTCGGGTCCGTCTCAGCTCAGCTTCGCCCTGTGTGAAGTGTTCCAGCCGATTAACGACAACGATGCCGGCAACGAGTGCGACAAGGCGCTGTGAGAATCGTCCCAGATGGTCGATTCGCACAATGTGCATTCTCTGATGAAGTACAGGAGAAATAGGGGTTCTATGGCGGAAGCGGGCAACACCGACGACAAGACACCACCACTATCACCAAAGACTACAACCGACGAGACTCAGCCACCTTCCCCCGGCTTTGTTCCAGAGAGTGATCCTGAAGATGATGATGGTGACGCGAGCGCTGTCACAACCGGCATTCGCCATCCCTTCTCGGTACGACCAGTGCGAATGCCTACGAAGGCTGTATGACAGCTGGCAGTGCTATTCGCTCGCTCATCATTGGAAGTGTCAGAAAGACGTCGGCACCCAACAATGGATCAGCAAACACACTGCTATATAGCTAACATCTGCTGACCCAGCGCAAATAGTTATAGAAACCCTGTTCGAGGTGTTCGTAGATGAAAGTGCCAGTAACGGCAATCAGCAGATGCAAGTGTGGATACTACTTGTGAAGACGGCAAGCTTAGAGTGGGACGTGCATCTACTGAATTCTTGTGCGTGACGTGGGTTCTGCTGTGGAGGCTCGTGGAGCGAACTCAACTCTGGGTGGACGAGTTGACGCAATGTGCGCCTAGGACGTTGCACATGCCTTCATGAAGCCGTGAATTGTGCGAGGCTTCTTGAGCAGTCTAAATATTTCGTCTATTTAAACACATTATCCCACATGGACCATTCTATGAATTAGTGTACAATTGCCACGTAGCAGATTTAGTGTAGTCTTCATTTGTCCTATTCGTCACGATAAATAAAATCAAATTGGGGTCCTAGTCATTTTTTGGAGCTGAAGGCGTAATTCTCGCTAAGCACTATACGCATTAGCTTATCGTGGGTAGGAGCACTGCTGTCCGATATGCGCACAATCGCAGCTCAATCACTAGCGCGCACTAAAGAGCATACTTTTGTGCCGTTTAACAATATATCTATCAATAAATCTATAGAATTTAAGAAGGAAATGATGCACAGGAATAATATTGTATAGTTAGAAAACACGCGTGAAGCGCGTCCACGGCATCAATAGAGAACCACTTTAATTGTTAAGTATCTAAAAGGGGTTCCTAATTACGCGAACGACCTTTATCGCGCCGTAGCGAAATAGAAACGCACCATCTTTCTTGGCAGAGACGTAATTTTGTGAAGTACGCGAAAACGCCTGAACGTAGCTGGGGTAATTTTCTTCGGACGGAGCTCATGTAGCTAATTAAGCTTTTCTTGCGTTGTTTTGCTGGAAATGACGCAATAAATTTGACAATAATTTGACAATAAATGACACAACATGGCGCAAAATGAATACACAAGAGAAAGGAGGAGAAGGGCAGTTGAACAATATGTGAAACTATGACAGAACAACGCAACGCTCGGTAATGAACGAATTTTAAAATTAAATTATGGGGTTTTACGTGGCAAAACCACGATCTGATTATGAGGCACGCCAAGTGAGGGACTCCGGAAATTTGGACCACCTGGGGTTCTTTAACGTGCACCTAAATCTAAGTACATGGGTGTTTTCGCATTTCGCCCCCATCGCAATGCGGCCGCCGTGGCCGGGATTCGATCCCACGACATCGTGCTCAGCAGCCCAACACCATAGCCACTGAGCAACCACGGCGGCGTCGGAAATGAACAAAGACCGAGAGTTGTCAAAAATATAAAGGTCATGAAAGTGGCCGTTACAGAGACTCTGTATTCTGTGGACGATTGAGTGCTGGTGATGACCGGCAGGAACATGGAAATGTCTATGTTATCCTGTGGTCTTGTGCGGAATAAGAAACATGATAGAACTGAGGAGTTCGGTATACGTGAGGATACCATGAAGGAGTTTGAAAAGAAACTGATGGTCAGCACGATTACATAGTCAGCCACGTGAGCGTAAAGACAATAAATGCCTCCAACAATGTGAGAGCAAGGTCCAGCGTCCGTGTTACCAACGCGGTGATGATATATGCTTTAAAATTTTTTTCTAGGCCCGATCTGTAATGTCACTGTTGGAAATAGAAATGGCGTTCCGGTCGATCGACGCGTATTCGAGCTGAGGAAGAAAGATTGTGTACTGCTTGCGGAACGGTGTAAAATAATTGAATTCTCTCGATAGTCCAAAATGAAAGACCAAAAAAGAAGGAGAAATCAATTTTAAGTAGTGCATATACGATGCATTACTACTACACTAAACTGCTCACGCGACAATAACAGAACTTGCAGATTCCCGCAAGGAGTGCCGTAGTAACAGCGACAGCTAGCTCATTACTACGCGATTGTGGGCCATTTTGGACCCGAAATTTGGTCGCATAATATGAGATGCTAATCGTGACGTGCCAATCTAATAAATTAGGCCACGGCTTTGCGCCTTTTTTTCTCCTTTTTGCCTTTACTTTTCTTTTCTTTTTTACTGTTTCTTATTTCTGTCTTGGCTTATGGCTTATGTCTGTTCCACCCAAGCAAACATCTGACCGCACAGCGTCTGACCAGCACCGTCGATGATGACGCTGCGCCATGTGCATAGGGTCACGTCAGAGATTACAAATGGTCATTATTGTTCGTTAGGTTTTTTGTGTTTCTATTTGTTCCTTTCTCTTTTTCATCATTTGGTAATGCAACAGTTTTATGCGCCTTCGAGAAACAAGTACACAATTGAAACGTTCTACAAGGAGATCCTACAAAGTACAGCGTAATAAGTTTGCGAATCCTCTTCTTCTTAACGTGTTCGCAGCCGAACACGCGGCGTCGCACGGTGATAAAGAAGCGCTCTCGCGTGTCCTCGCGCAGCTGGTGCTCGTTCATCGAATCGCCATTTTGAAGCCCTCCCTGTTTGTCTGGGGTCATCCCGCCATCACTGCAGACGGAAACCAAGATTACCATGGCCAGAGGGTCCGCAACGCCTGAACATCGCCCAGTCGCAAGACGTGCCATCGTTGCCGGAGCCGCTGCCCAGATACACGAGGAACGAGGACGTCCGACGCGTCTTCATGTCAAACTGGGAGAACCCGGAGCTTCTGCGCTGCGTCCTATCCAAAAATTACCTGTGCAGAGCCACCAAATGCTCCTTCGGCGTTCTCGGCAACGAAAAACATCCCCGTTGGCGCCTCAACGTCGAGTACACGCAGCGCAACTAGCTACGGGAATCCGGTTCACCGCATTCATCGAGGCTCGTTCACGTGAGGGCGACCAGCTGCTGCAGCTGCGGATCCTGCTTCTCAAGCCAAATGAGCAGCGGCTTCCTCGACAACCTGAACGCTCACCGCCTCACCAAAGAATTGAAGCACCGAAAAACATCCTGGACGCACTGCAGCTTTTGGAACGCACCGAACCATCCAGCGAATTGCTGCGGCCCTTACAACAGCCGGTGCGCTCGGCTTGGTTCGCAGCGACTTACATCAACCCGAAGCTTGCTGTGAGTTTCACCGCGTCCACATGCCGAATTGACGTGACTGTTTGCCGTTGGCTGCCTGCGATGCACGGTCGCCTTTCATGCAACGCGAACGCTCATCGAATCCTAACGCTGCTGAGCAGCTCACCTCCGTTTGAGCCAAGACCGCCTCGGAAAGCAATGCACTCCAAGCCACCAGCGCGATTGTGTTGCTGCAGCACACCTGCACCTCCTGCGTTTCCTGTTGCTGACATCAGATACTCTAGCCTGTGCGACAACAGCAGCGTGGGCGTCGCGCTGGTCCGTGCTACAGCATTTGCGCTCCTCCAGGATGACGTAGAGAGTGCGCCGGTGAGCAATGGCGACGCTGTTCAGGCCCTCCCAGTGATTGCACTTCTGGCCCAGCAGTTCGGCCAGCTGGGAGAACATCTGCTGCTGACCCTGGGACTCGAGTTGCTCAACCAGCGGGCTTCAAGGGAAGCATCTTTCCATCAACAGCCTTCAATCAACCAGCCATAGAGGCCTCTGCAAGAGCGTCCTGGCTGCATTCCAACTAATATCGCCGTCGCTCATTATGCAAAGCCTCGAGCTTTTCCATGGCAGGGTCGCAGAATACAGGGAGCAGGATGACGGTAAAAGGCGGAACGCAGTAACTCAGCCATATGCAGCAGACGTCAACCAGGAAGAGGAGGAAAGGTTGAATGCAGCAATGCAGCCGCAGGCAGCGGACGTCAACCATGAAGAACACGACATCCTGAATGTAGTCACGTAGCCATTCATCGACGAAGCGCAGGAAGACGACAGGTGGAAGACTACGTGTGGGCTCCCACGCAAACAGAGGAAACACGCCGGCGCCCCCTGTAGGGTGGGAAGTAGTTGCCCCGCCGCTCATTGTGCTGTAGCTCGAGGACTTCGTCGTGCCGTATTTCGTTGCGTGGGCACCACGACGGTTGGGTTTACACAGTGGAGGCTCCTGCAGCGGCTGCGACAGCCTGTGCTTGGACGATGTGAGGTCGAGAAGGCATGAAGATTCCGCATAAATTGACGTCGGAACGTATTGAGAAGTTTTCGTCGTGAAACACTTCTTTGGTTTATTAGCAAGTTCCCACGAGAACTATTGGTGTATTAGTCTACTGGCCGCGTTTAAACTTTCTTATAGTACTTTATTTGACCTTATGAACGCAATAAAAGAACAATATAAATTCACGCGCCGGTCCAGGGGATGACTTTTCATGCTGAACGCGTTACTCGCAGTAAGCACAACGCCCTGACGTATGGATGAAACCATCATTCCTGTCTGCCATGGCCACCACCGCCGCTCGATCATTTGCGCGCACTGAAGAGCACATAATAAAGCCTTGGGAACAGCAGGCTTTTTTATTTTTGTTTGTACGCAGATATTACTCAAAGCAATAATCTGCGCATAGAGTTACCCGATTATATGCGCATCCATCATAGTGGGTACGTGCCATGCTTTGAAGGCTCATCATCATCATAGTATGATCACCATCAACATAAACAGGATGAATAGGTGCGCGCTTAAGAAAAACGCCTGAAAATTGTCTACGGTTCCAATGGAACAACACCGTAATGACACTATATCCAAAGTATTTGTCTGCTTAATTATGTAATTAACGAATAGTGATTAGCAGCGGCACTAAGAAGAAATGCAACAATATCGCAGCTAAGCTCTTAGAGCGACTGTAATCCCTCGATAAAGTTATATGCATGTTCTCACATTGTCATGAAAAACATAGTCATTCGGCGAGTTTACAGTTAAGGGAAACGGGGGCAAATTAGCGGTTCTTTGCAGTCAAATTCTGAAGTGTGTTGATTAGTTAAGGGCTAAGTAAAATGTGCGAAACCCTCGTTTTCTCCATGCTTAGAGGCGTTATATGAAATGCTTAAAAACTTTTCACACTGCCCTGGAAGAACCAAAAGCGGAAGCAAAGTTATGTTACGAAATTCCTGATAGGTTTCCCTAATCTCCTGAAAGAACCCAGCGTGCCCCAAAGTTGAAATTAAGGGGTATTCCTATGAAGGATGTTTGGGCGAAATTTCGAGAAAGTCAGTTAAAGATGGGCTTTGTAAAAAGTTATTGATCTAAGTCCTCAGAAGTGTTTTACGGTCATTGTCCAGAATATTCTTTAGTCCTAGGGGAACTGTACGCGACAATGTGTTCATATTGTTACGCAAAGCAGGAGTCAAATAAACGAGAAACTATTTACACATTATATTACAGCAGCGCTTGCAGCGCTGACCAGTTGGATTCACAGCTCGAGCCCATTTCGTAATTCCTCCTCTTCGCTCGACTATTTGCGCCCGCGCGCCTCGTTGAAACGACCAAATACAACAGGCGTGTAGCATAATCCCACAGCGGCAGAAACGACGTCTCGGAGCGTCTAAAAGTCATCACTGAGAGGGTGATACTTCTTCAGTCGTGTAATGTGCGCAATATCACTTGACTGGGAAGCAGATGGGGCGTCAGGGGCGATTTCGTAGGTGACGGGAGTCACGGCACGAAGCACTCGGCATGGGCCTGTGTAGTGAGACAGCAGTTTTTCTGACAGGCCGACCTGACGCGACGGAGACAACAGCAGCATCAAAGAACCAGGCGGGAAGTGCACGTCTCGGTGTCACCGGTCGTACAAACGCCTTTGACTCTTTTGGGAGTTCAGAAGGCGGTCACGCGGATAATTTCCCTTGCGTGGGCGGCGCGGGTGATATCGATTCTTTGGAAATGAGGGTGATGCTGGTGTTCATTAGTGGCTAAAGTTGAACGTTTTTGGTGTCACAAAATTGTTGCAAATGTTTTCAAAATATCCGTTTTTTGCCAACTTTCATGGGTTATACGAGATTTACAGCAGGCTTCCCCGAAGTCCTCGGTAAAACTAACAAAGCACGTTGTAAGAGGCAGGCAATGGGTGAAGTTTAGATGAAGTTCAAATCTGTAGAATAAATACGGTCAAAATAAACAAAACAAAAAAAAGGGGGAGAACGCAATGACTTAAGTGCATGCGCAGTTTTCTCTGCATAAAATACAGCCTTTGTCAATAATATTCCTTCTGGAACTGTTTGAAAGCGTTATACGGCCGTTATCCGCTATGCTTCACTGCGTTCCTAAAGAACACTACCGTAAAGCAAGTTTACATTTATTGAAATGGGTTGCATATTAAGTTATTGCTGGGCGAAACGTTTCCCGTTAATTTAAGAGTTTTGCAAGTAACTCTCCTTATCTCCATATATTCATGCATCATAAGGCGTTCATAGCAGGTTTCCCTTTGTCGGACGAGTCACTTAGTTTAGATTTCATGGAAATAGGGAGCAGGTTTAATGGCTGATAAGTAAACACTGTTCAATGTATGTCGTTTAATTATGGCGTTTTCAGTAAATTACCTATGCAACGTTGCTGGGCGCTACGAGGGTGTTCAATGAATGGCGTATAATTTGTACATACTGTACTGGCAGAACTATGACAGCCACCGCAATAAGGTTTGGTGTAACTTAGAGGTGTGTTTGTGATGTAGGGCCGTTGCTAAACATTTGTTAACTAAATGTTTCCTACGGGCGAATCGTTTCATACTGGAAATACGGGGAAACTTTTTATACGTCTGAATCAAGCGACGTATTCTGAAACGACTCACTTCGGCGATAATATCGCCTCGGCGGCAATATCGCCATCAGGCGCGCGCTGATTGATTGGTTGAGCAAAAGTCTATGACGTCATTGTCAACCACTTCAGTGCTAATTTCACTTCACACAGTATCAATGTTGGCGTCACAACGATACCTACATCTTTCTCCAAGCGACATCTTCCAAGAATAATACCTCATGAAATCTTTTCGTCGTCCGTTGCAGGCATAATCATCTTGTTGGAGGCGTCAACCATCATGAATCCTTGAACAAGCAAGAAGTAGCTAGAGAAGTCTGTATTTCTCTCCAGCGTGGATCGCATCTCGGGTTGGAGACATCTATTCCGTAAAGCTGCAGTCGGTGTTATCATTGTCGTGCCGTCAACGTCATCCGTGGCGTTGTTAACGTCACGTTGTGGTGGTTTGGCCGCCGTCATTGTACGGGCGTCATTCGCGTCTCTTCGTGGTCGTTCGTCGTTGGAGTGTTCCTCTTCGTCGTCTTTTTTTTTTCTACGTGCAGCGCCAACGATTTTCGTTTTAGTGGCCCTACAACATTACTTTGTGACACTGGTCGACCTGCATAGCGCGCACGCCTTGAGGCCTCAAGTATAGGAGAGGCAGGGACCAAGTTGAATGCACAGAAAGACAACGCGTAATAATGACTTTGTTTTCACAGGATAGACTGAAACCCAAGCTCATCAACAGTTTAAAAATAAATAAATAAATATAAAAAGGTGGGGTCGCAAGCAATATCTAGCGCGCATTAAAGCACACCGCAACATCCAGCTCCACAACGGTTTGTGACTACAAAGTGTCGTGCATTGACAAAGCATTTCGCCAGCACATGTTGGTGTCAGCATTGGTTCGGATAGAATTACGTCGTAGATGCCACATAATAACTTTGTTTGTTAGCTTGCTATAGCATGTTCGGTTATTCCTTTTATTCTAATCATATGATGGTACAAAAATTTTGTTAGTCTTAAAAGAAACTAACACCATCAAGAAATTCAAAAAGTTATGCAGCTTTCTTACCATACTTACGAAGCTTCTTCTTTTTGTTTACTTCTTCACAGCCAAGACAACAAAAATATTTGCTTGAAATTTTAAGATGCTATAGCATGAAAATTAATACTAACGATTTGAATTCATTTATTGTGTCAATCTTAAGTAAGAAAATCCGATTAGAGTATCCATCATTTTTCTTGCCACTGCCACCCGATTCATGGCCAATGCCCCGTAGTTGGCTGTGCTACTTCTATAGGCACAAACCAAAACCAAACCAAGCACCAGGCGTTACGCGATGAGAAAGAAATTTTCCCGGCCGCCATCGTGCAGTTGATGCTCGTTCATTTTATCGCCATTTTCCAGCACCAGACACAGTTCAAGTCGGTCAACAAGGTCACCCTGATTTACTGAGGTTGCAAGCGATCAATAGCGGCAGAAGTCAACATCGCGATGGCCAGAGGATCCACAGCGCCTGAACATCACCGAATAGCAAGCTGTCTCGGTGTTGTCAAAGGCGCTCCACAGATGCACGAAGAACAAGAACGTTCGACGCCTCTCCGGAGCAAGCCAGGAGACCCTGGAGCGTCTGCGCAGGGTATTAATACACATTCACTCGTCCAGAGCCACCGAGGACTACTTCGACGTCCTCGGCAGTGGAGACAGCCTCCGTCAGCGCATCACAAACGCGTTGACGCAGCGCAACTGGCTACGGGAGAATTCGCCACGTTCATCGAGGCCACTGCCAGTGACGGCGACCGACAGTTATCGATCCGAATCATGCTTCTCAAGTCGGCTGAGCGGCGCCTTCCTCGGGAACAAGAACCACCTGCGTCAGCGTATCACAAGCGTGCTGAAGCACGGACCAGCATACTTCACACTCCTCAGCTCCACTCTAACTGTCCAACCTCTGCCGCATTTACGACAAGGCGTCTGCACGGCCTGATCTGCACCGACTCCCAGTAATCCGCAGCTTGTTCTGAGCTTCTTTGCGGTCGGATGCCAAAAGGACGTCACTGGTTGCGGTTCGCTGCCGCCGAAGCTCGGTCGCCTTACGATGCGGGCGAAGGCACCAGGATTCGTGGCGTAGAGGTTGCGCAAGTGAGCAATGCCGACGCTGTTGAGGCCCTCCCACTGATTACAATTGTGGCCCAGGAGCCCGGCCAATTGGGCGAACATCTAGTGCTGACCTGGGGTCTCAACCTCTTTGTTCAGTGGCTTGAACGGAACTATCTCGGCAGCCACCACCTCCAAGGCGCCTGGCTGCTTGCGATGGTCAAGTTTCTCTGCATTCTTTACGCTGTCGTCACTGTAGCCCTGCAGCAGCTTTGTAGTCTTGGCAACCTGCGGCTTTCTGTTCTTGTTGACCAGGCCAGAGTGGACGACGGTCTCTTAGTCCCAAATCTGGCTGATGATCTTTGCGCGCACTCTGTATATTTTCTGCGCTGCGTCGACGTAGTGCTCCGTCCTGCCGCCGTCGTTGGGTGTACGCGTCTCTGCACAAGGCGACAGAACGGGAGCTGAATACTTTTCATCCAACAGCGACCAGCAGCGATCAGCAGCTCGGAAGTGGATTCTGCTTCTCAAGATGGTGTGGTTGGATCCAGTGCATCGGGTAGTCGTGGTACTTATTGTGTATCGCATGAGGTCCTGCTGCATAGGCTAGTGGAGTGACCGAGATAGCTTGTGGTTAGACTAGTCGACGCAGTGGTGGCCTCAGGCGTAGCGCATTCCTTCATGACGCCGTGTTATGCGCAAGCACTCATCTTGATCGTAAACGTTTTCACTATATATTAGCCTTGGCCCACACCTTCCATTGCTACGTAAATGAAGTCGTTGCAAAGCACCTTCAAATAGACATTCATTGCGCTTATTTGACACAATAAAGGAAATGAGATATGACGCTGAAGCGTCGGAGATATCATTTTACGCTGACCGCGTAACTCTCAGTAACCACGACACCTTAACTTATCGTTTACGTCATCATGGTTGTCCGGCATGAGAGCAACCGCCACTCGATCACTTCCGCACAATAAGCTATAGGAAATAAGAAAATCACAATAGAAGAAAGTGACGCACTTGGAATCGGTGTACGGTTAGGAAACACGGGAGGAGCGTCTATGGTAGGAATAGAAAAGCCGTAGAGGCAAAGTATCTAGAAGAGAGGTTTCAGTAATCGACGAGAAATAATTTTTTTATTTACATCTGGGGTCGTACGTGCCAAAACTACGATCTGTTTATGCCACACGCCGTATAGTTGGTGATTCCGGATTAATTTCTGACACAGGTTGTTTCTTCACCACGCAGCTAAATATAAGTAGACGAGCGTTCGTGCACTTCACCCCCACCGAACTGCGGCCGCCGCTGCCAGGAACGAACCCACGACCTAGAGGTTACCACCGCAACGCCATTAAGGTACCGCGGTAGGTGGCGAAACAAGAAATAAACGCGACAATTATTTTTTTTTCTAATTTTGTAGCCATAAATACGGTAAGTATTTGAAAGCGCCCCAGCGAGGCTGAGAATATCTTCTGCGGATGTTTTCATGCACCATGTGGACAAGAGAATAGCTGCGAAGCCAAATAATCATTTTATGGCCATTTTACTGACCCTACAAGCGCTACAAATGTGCCAGTGATCGGCTTTGTTCTCCATGGCATTACGCAGTGCAATAAATATCCATATTCCAACAAATATATCCCTTCAAGATTATATAACTATTTTAAGTACAGAAGCTTATTTGTCTAACCCCCCGCGATTAGGCGTTATAGGCGTTTCGACGTCGTCTGCCTCGCCGAGTAGAAGCTAACTGCTTGTTTTTAACCGGTTTCCCCGGACTGTAGCAGCCCGATTGGCTTCGACCACATGCCTATAAAGACCGGATAACTCTTTTGCTCTTTTGGTAGGAGCATCGCTGTCCGATATGCGCACAATCGTGGCTCGATAACTTGCGCGTACTAAAGAGTATATTTTCATGCCATTTAACAATATCTCCATATCAATAAAATCAATCAAATCTATCAAATTTAAGAAAAAAAGTAACGCACAGGAAGAATTATTGTACAGTTAGAAAACGCGCGTGAAGCGCGTCCGCAGCAGCAATAAAGAACCGCCATAATGGCAAAGTAACTAAAAGGGTTCTTAATTACGCGAACGACCTTCATCGCCTCAGCAGAAAAGAACCGCGCCGATTTTAAATGGTAGAGACAGAATTTTGTGAAGTATACGAAAACGCCAGGACGATGCTGGGGTAATCTTTTCGGGTGTGCTAATGTAGCTCATTAAGCTTTTCTGGCATTGTTTTGCTGGAATTGACACAATGAATTGTACACGCTCGAGTGACCTCATAGAGAAAAATCACACATTGCAATCGATAGCGACGAAAAGACGTTCTCGTCAATTGCACGTCAACTGTGACGTAGAAAACGTCCGAAGGCGTCATCCTCAAAAGTGCAATTATTCAAATGTCGCGGCCCCCGTGGCCGGGATTTGATCCCGCGACCTCGTGCTTAGCAGCGTAACACCATAGCCACTAAGCAACCATGGTGGATTTAAACAACCCTTGGTCAACACCACACGATCAACAGAATAAGGCAAGACGATATTATGGGCTTTACGCGAATATGACAAAATTCTGGTTTGAGATGAATTTATAGCAAGCGCGTTTAATTGGCACCTTTCAGAGAAGCATAGGTCGGGCTGCAGAGAGCGGCGATCCTCAATACTGTCTATCTCCTAAAAAGTCGTCAGCGTAAACAAGAAATGAAGACATCTGGATTGCCGAAAAAAATGTCATTGATGGAAATTAAGAAGAAAAGCGGACCTAACACCGAGCTATGGGACACAGCACTGGATACTGCATAGACAAAAGAAGAGCAGGTTCTAATAATAATCAATCAATCAATCAATATTTATTTATCGTGCCAAGCGACAATCATGTGGTCTAAGTGCTGGCGCACGCATACATAAATATTAAAGGCAAAGAAATAGAAAACGGCAGGGGAATATTAGTAAAACAAAACAACGAATAAAAATAACTATCTTGAAAATAAGAGTGGACGCACAACAAAGCGCAAAATGAATACATAAGAAAAAGGAGGCGAAAGGCAGTTGAACAATATGTGCAACTATGACACAACAACGCAAAGCTCGGAAGAGAACAATGACAGCGGGTTGTGAAAAAATATCAAGATCATGAAAGTGAGCGTTATAAAGACTCTGTATTCTGTGGACGGTTGAGTGTTGGTGACGACAGGCAGGAACATGTAAAGGTCTATGTTCCCTGGTGATCTTGCGCGGAATACGAAACATGATACAACTATGGAGTTTTGAGCGCATGAAGATACAGCGAAGGAGTTTGAAACGAAACAGTAGGTCAGCGCGATTACATCGGCAGCGAAGTAAGGGCAATGACAATAATCCAACAGTGCTAGAGCAAGGTCCATCATCCGTGTAAGCAAAGCGGTGATCATATATGCTTAGAAACGTTTTTCTGGGCACGATCTGTAATGTCACAGTTGGAACTAGAAATGCCGTTCTAGGCGGTGGAAGCATATTCGAGTTGAGGGAGACAGATTGTTGTGTAAAACTTGCGGAACGGTGTAGGAGGATTGAATTCGCTCGAGAGTCTGCAAACAAAGCCAAGAGTGCGCAGTACATGGCATTGCAACGCGTTTATAGTGGGCTGAAAAGTATAAGGTTGTATCAAAAGGTACACCGAGATCATTGATCTCATAGACCTTACACAATGGTACAGAATCTACAGAATAAGAAAAGGAAATGCTTTCTGTTCTGCGAGTGAAAATCATGACTTTGTTCTTAGCAGCATTCAACATGACGTTATTATTTGAGCACCCTTTAGAAAAAGAACACAGGTCATACTGCAGGATGCGACAAATAATAATAATAATAATAATAATAATAATAATAATAATAATAATAATAATAATAATAATAATAATAATAATAATAATAATAATAATAATAATAATAATTCGCTTTAAAACACAGCATCAGCTTCACTTCGCCTGCCTTATCAGCACGTGATATAATATTTGTTCCTTCAGACAAACGCACTAAATCCGCTAAGGGATACAAAACCATAATCAAAATTGCCCAAAATTGTCTCTCTTAAACCATCGTTTACCCATGTGAATCTCATTGAACAAGTAAGTGCCAAGTGCACAGGCCACAATAACACAAAATTCAGTCTACGCCAGTGTACATACGACAGATTCCTACTGCACTAAACTGCTTATACGACAATAACAGAACTTGCAGATTACCGCGAGGAGCACAGCAGTCACAGCGACAGCTAGCTCATTACTACGAGCTTTAATAATCACCGCAATTTGGACGCGCACTATGAGTCGCTAAATGCATTCGAAGTGACGCGCCAATCTAATAAAACAAGTCACGACTGCTGCTAAGCGTTTCTTTTTTTGTACCGTTTCTCATGTCTCTCTTCGCTTAGGCTTATGTCTGTTTCACGCAAACAGTTGTCTGACCGCACAGCATCTGACCAGCTTGGTTTGCTTTGGTTTGGTGCCTATAGAAATAGCACAACCCACTACGGGGGATTGGCCATGAATTGGATCTGATCAGCACCGTGGATGTTGACGCTGCACGTGCGAATATTGTGCCATACCAGAGATAGCACATGGTCTTTTTTGTTCGTTACCTTGTTTGCGTGTTTGTTTCTTTCTTTTATTTTATCGTGTGGTAATACAAAAAAAAATTATTAGTGTTCAAGAAAAGAGTACACAATTAAAACATCCTACAAAGAGATCATTCAAAATACAGAGTAAGCAGTTTGCGAAGCCTCTTCTTTCTCTTTATTTTTTCACAGGCGAACACGTGGCGTTGCATGATGAGGAAGAAGTGCTCCCGCGTATCCACGCGCAGCTGGTGCTCGTTCATCGAGTCGCCATTTTGCAGCGGCAGCAATCTTTCGAGACGGACAAGAAGTTCTCCCCGTTTGTCTGGGTTCGCACGTCAACACTGCGGAAGAAAACCAAGATGGCCGTGGCCAGAGAAACCCCAACGCCTGAACATCGCCCAGTGGCAAGACGTGCCGCCGTTGCCGGAGCCGCTGCCCAGATACACGAGGAACGAGGACGTCCGACGCGTCTTCATGTGAAGCTGGGAGAACCCGGAGCTTCTTCGTTGGGTGCTATCCCGCAACTACCTGTGGAGAGCCACCGAAGGCCACCTCGGCGTTCTCGGCAACGAAAAACATCCCCCTTAGAGCATCAACATCGAGCTGACTCAGCGCAGCTAGCTACGGCAATCAAGTTCACCGCATTCATCGAGGCCGCTTCAGGTGAGGGCGGCAGGGTGCTACAGCTGTGGATCCTGCTTCTCAAGCCAAGTGAGCGGCGGCTTTCTCGACAACCAGAACGCTCACGGCATCACCTAAGTTCTCAAGCACCGAACAGCATCCTGGACACTCTGCAGCTTTTGGAACGCATCGAGCAATTCGGAGAATTGCTGTGGCCCTTACAACAGGCTACGTACTCGGCTTGGTTCGCAACGACTTACATCAAACCGCAGCTTTTTGTGAGTTTCTCCGCGCCCAGATGCCGAAATGACGTCACTGTTTGCCGTTCGCTGCCTCCTATGAA
Source organism: Dermacentor silvarum (assembly GCF_013339745.2). Taxonomy (NCBI): domain Eukaryota; kingdom Metazoa; phylum Arthropoda; class Arachnida; order Ixodida; family Ixodidae; genus Dermacentor; species Dermacentor silvarum. The sequence goes on from NC_051154.1 coordinate 39,101,435, forward strand.
CGGTCGCCTTTCATGCAACGCGAACACTCATCGATTCGTGGCGGTGCTCAACAGCTCTCCTCCGTTTGAGCCAAGACCACCTCGGAAATCAATGCACTCCAAGCCGCAAGCGCGACTGTGTTGCAGCAGCACACCTGCACCTCCTGACTTTCCTGCTGCTGACATCAGGTCCTCTAGCCTGTGCGACAACAGCTGCGTGGGCCTCGCGCTGGTCCGTGCTGCAGCATTTGCGTTCCTCCAGGATGACGTAGAGAGTGCGCAGTTGAGCAATGGCGACGCTGTTCAGGCCCTCCCAGTGATTGCACTTCTGGCCCAGCAGTCCGGCCACCTGGGAAAACATCTGCTGCTGGCCCTGGGGCTCGACTTGTTCAACGAGCGGGCTTCAACGGGACCATCTTTCCAACGACCGCCCCCAAGCAACCAGTCATAGAGGCCTCTGCAAGAGCGCCCTGGCCATGTTCCAACTTGCGCCACCGCTCATTTTCCACAGAAGTTGTAGCCCCGCCGCTCATTGTACAGTACGTCGAGGACTCCGTCGTGCAGTCTCGTTGCGTGGGTCCCAGAACGGTCGGGTTTCCTTCTGTGGAGGTTCGTGGAGCGACTGGCAAAGCCTGGGGTCGGACGAGGCGATGTTAAGAGAACCTCAAGATTCCACATTAATGGACGCCCCCATCGCGGGCGCGTACACGTATAATGTTATATATAGTATTTAGTGCACCTATTCGAAGCAATAAAAGGAATATCGAAATCGACGCGCAGGTCTCCATGATGTCTTTTTATTCTGAAGGCGAAACTCGCTGTAACGACAACACCCTAACTTATGGATGACGCCATCAGAGTTTTCAGCCATGAGCACCCCCGCCGCTCGATCACTTGCGCGCACTGAAAATCACATTTTCAAGCCGCTGAACTATCATCATCATCAGCCTATTTATATGTCCACAGCAGGACGAAGGCCTCTCCCTATGTTGACCGCTTCTGGTGCAGCACGTCCAGAACGCGCTGGGTCACGAGGCATGAGCCTACCAGAAGGCCCGGACTTGGGCTTTCGTTCCATTGGTACTAATAAATGTTATTTCTCTCTCCCTGCGATCTCCAATTACCCCTGTCTTGCGCTAGCTGATTCCAACTTGCGCCTGCTAATTTCTAACTTCATCATGCTGAACAATATCTACGTACAATTAAAAATAAAGTTTATTGCTCCCAATTTCACCGTTACCACTTCTTCATTCTTTCCTGCAAATATAAGTGCGTACAATCACCCCATCCTTAGCACATCCCTCACAGTGGGTACGTGCCATATCTTGAAGTCTCATCATCATCATAATACAATCTCCATCATCATAAAAATGATGAATTGGTGTGTCTTATGAAACTCGCTTGAATGTCTACGGTACCAATAAAAAACCGCCGTTATAACGCTATATCTAAACTAGTTGTCTGCTTATATAATTATTCGGATGATGATTACCTACGACACTAACAAGAAATGTGCGAATTTCGCTGCAGAGCTCTTAGTGTGGCTATAAGCGCTCGACAACGTTATATGCGTGTTCTCACGCTGTCATGAAAATCATTGATTATTCAGCGAGTTTATATTTAAGTGAAACGGGGGCATATTAGGGTAGTTTGCAGTCACATCGTGTTGCAGTCAAAGTGTGTTGGTTAGTTAGGGTCTAGGTGAAAATTGCTTTACCCTCGTTTTTTCCCACTGCCCTGAAAGAACCAAAAGCGGCAGCAGTGTTATAGATGAAGAAAATCGGTGCCATGTTATAGGTGATCGGTACGGAAATTTTGCAATGTATAGTTTATAAATTGCCTTTATAGCAAGATTCTCACTCAAACTTTGCGAAATTCTACAAGGTTATTTTACGAAATTCCTCATAGGTATCCCTTGGAGTACGTCTACCTCGCACTCAAACTTGAACCACCGATCATTTTGCACAGCCTCGAGCTGTTCCTTGGTAGGGTTGCCGGAGATACAGAGGAGTGCGAAGGTAAAAGGTTGAATGCAGTAACGCAGCCATATGCAGCAGACGTCAACCAGGGAGAGGAGAGATTGAACGCAGTAACACAACCATATGCAGCAGACGTCAACCAGGAAGAAGAGGAAAGGTTGAATGCAGTAACACAGCCATATGCAGCGGACGTCAACCAGGAAGACGAGGAGAGCTTGGACGCAGTAACGCAGCCGTATGCAGCGGACGTCAACCAGGAAGGAAAGGAGGGCTGGGTGCCGGGTGGGAAGGACTTCGTGCCAGCTTTCGTGTCGTGGGCCCCACGACGGTTGGGTTTCCATCTGTGGAGGCTGGTGTAACGGCTGCCACAGCTCGTGGTTGGACGAGGTGATGTGGTCTCGAGGACGTCTTTGTATGCTGACCACGTAACTCTATCATTTCCGCGCACTGAACGCATTTTCAAGCCGTGACGCAACATATCCGTACAAATAAAAAATAGTCTAGCGTTACAAACTTTACCTTTACCACTTGTTCATTCTTTGCTGCAATTATCTGTGCGTAATATCACATATTCACACATCCCTCATAGTGGGTACGTGCCATACTTTGAAGGCTCATCACTTTCATAATACAATCACCACCATCGTCAACAGGGTGAATAGGTGTGCGCTTAAGGAACACGCCTGAAGAATGTCTATAGTACCAATGGAAAACGGCCGTGACAACACTATATATAAAATAGTTGTCTGTTTATATAATTATCCGAACGATGATTAGCAGCGACACTAAGAAGAAATGCGCCAATTTAGAAGCAAAGCGCTTAGTGCGACTAGGCACTCAAAAAGAAGCACTCGAATACATTATATGCGTGCTCCCACGTTGTTCTGAAAAAAAAACTAGATCATTCGGCGAGTTTATATTTAAGGGAAATGGAGCCATATTAGGGGTCTTTTGCAGTCAGAATTTGAAGTGTGTTGGTTATAAGGGCCAAGTGAAAATTGCTAAACCCCCATTTTTTGCATGTTTAAAGAGACTTGATATGAATTGCTCAGAAATTTTACCCACTGCCCTGGAAAAACCGAAAGCGGAAGCAGTATTATATTTGGAGAAAATAGACGCCACGTTATGAAGTATCTGTACGGAAATTTTTAACTACATAGTTTGTGAACTGTTTTATTGCGATAGCAATTATATGGACACTTCAACCGGATTTATGCCGTCGCCGTCGTCGTCGCCGTCGCCGTGAGGTTCCGTATAGATAAAATCGTCGCCGCGCGCCGTATGCCCGAGCGGAAGCGTGCGGGGACGCGCGCTATCACGGAGAGCGAACGCACTCAATCTCCCACGCGCAAGCAAGGAAGCGGGAAGCCAGCACCGGAGGGAGCAGGGGGGGGGGGGCGCACTTCTACTCTGCCAACAAGCGGGAAGCCAGCGCCGGAGAGAGCGAGGGGGGGGAGGGGGGCGCACTTCTACTCTGCCAACAACCGCGCTCGTCACTCGTCGCTCGCGCGCACCGTCTCTTATCTCCACACGGCTCAGACCTTTATGCGCTGTGCATTCGCCGCTCAGTTCCCGTTGAAGCGATAGACCACGCGTACCTTCGCCCGCTGCGGCGTATCTGCTTGCTGCCAGCATTTTGACAGTCGTTGTCTGCAGTCATTCAGTGTGATCTATTCATGTTTGTTTGTGCGCGCTCACACCACGCTTGTTCATTCAGTTAGTAATAGTCGGGCCACATTTTCGAACGCACGCTACACATGCAATGCTGCCCGGATCGGCAGTGCAGCGCTCCAGGTTCTTCGCCCGCTGCTTCTTCGCCCGCTGGCTGCAGCGGCTGCGCTTGCTGCCAGTGTTTTGACAGTCGTTGTCTGCGGTCATTCAGTGTGATCTATTCATGTTTGCTTGTGCGCGATGACACCACGCTTGTCAATTCAGTTAGAAAGCGAATGTGCCCAACTTTATGCGGCCGATAAAACTACTCTACTATCCCTACTCCGAATAGCTCTCTACCAATTTGCTATCGCAATTGATGCTTCGCCTTTCGGGCGAAACTGCGACATTTTTTAACCAGTTTCCCCGGACTGCAGCAGCCCGGCTGGCTTCGACCACATGCCTATAAAGACCGACTAACTCTTTTGCCCACTTTATTCGAGGAAGCCAGCGCTTTGAGCCGCTTGGCGTGTCAGTCGTTTCGCACAGCAACAATGAACGCATAAAATTAATTGTGGAGCTAACGTCCCAAAAGGTTACAGTGATTTATCAGTGAAGCCGTAGTGGAGAGAATCGTAGTCTTTTTGTTTATTTCTTCGGAACCGAGCACGAGGCGTCGCACGATGAGGAAGAAGTGCTCGCGCGAGACCCCGTGCAGTTGATGCTCGTGCACTGCATCGCCATTTTCCAAAAGCAGCTTGAGTTCTAGTCTGACAAGAAGGTCACCCTGATTCACTGGGGTCGCACGCGATCAATAACGACAGAAGGCAACATCTCGACGGCCAGAGGATCCTCAGTGCCTGAAGAAGCGCCGGCGTTGACCGAGCCGCTGACCAGATGCAGGAGAAACAAGAGCCTTCGACGCCGCTACGTGACAAGTCGCGAGACGCTGGAGCTTCGGCGCTGGGTCCTGCTATGCATCTACCCATCCAGAGCCACCGAGGACTACTTCCGCGTTCTCAGCAGCGAAGACGATCCGAGTTAGCACATTGCCATCGTGCTTACGCAGTGAAACTTCAAATGGGGATCCTGTTTGCGGCGTTCGACGAAGCCACTGCCATTGACGGCGATGAGCAGCTGCATCGTTCGATCCTGCTACCGAAGACGTCTGAGTGGAAATTTCCTGGGCAACAAAAGCAACGTCCGTTAGCGCATGACCAACGCCCTGACGCAGGTCATCTAGTTAAAGGAACCCGGTTCGCTTCAATCGTTGAGGGCGCTTCTAGTGACGGCAACAACGAGGTGTGGATTCTGCTCCTCACGAAGCCTAAGCGGCGCCTTCCTCGGCAGCAACAACGATCTGCGTCAGCGCATCACCAACGTGCTGACACATGGACCAGCATGCTTGACACTCCGAAGCTATCGGAACGCACGAAGACACGGCGCCAAGCGCGACTGTGGCTCTTACAACGGGCCGTGTTCACGGGTTGGTTCACAGCTACTTGCATCAACCCGCAGCTTGTTGTGAACTTCTCCGCGCCCAGATGCCGAAAGGACGGGAGTGGTTGCCATTCGCTACCCCTAACGCACGGTTACCTTCCCTGGAGCGAGAGCACTGCAGGATTCGTAGAGATGCTATACAGCTCACCTCCCCTTGAGTCGAGACCGCCTGAAAGGTCATGCCACAGCAAGCCGCCGGACCAACTCCTTTCCTGCAACGTGCCTCAACCTTTTGCCTTTCCTGCTGCTGTCACCGACGCCCGTTGCCTTTTTGACAACAGGTGCATGGTCGTTGCCCAGGTTCATGCCGAAGCAGCTGCGCGCCTCCAGGATGACGTAGATGCTGCGAAAGTGCCGCAAGGCGACACTTTTGAGGCCCTCGCAGTGGTTGCACTTCTGGCCCAGGAGATCGGCCAGCTGGGCGAACATCTGCTGCTGGCCCTGGGTCTCGGCCTGCTCAGCCAGCGGCTTCAGCGGAACTACCTCTGCATCCCCTGCCTCCAAACAGCCGGCGACCGAGGTCTTTGCAAGGACGTCCTGGATGCACTCGAACTTTGGCCGCTGCTCGTTATGCAGAGCCTCGAGCTTTTCCTTGGCAAAATGGCAGAACACAAGGAACAAGATGACGATAAAAAGTTGGATGCAGTAACACAGCCATGCGCAGCAGACGTCAACCAGCATGAATACGGCAGGCACAGTGTAGTCACGCAGCCATTCAACGACAAAGTTGGGGAAGCTCAGGTGGTCGAAGACTCCGTGTGTGCTCCCACACAACCAGAGGAAAGACAACGGCACCTACCGTCGGGTCCGTCTCAGCTCAGCTTCGCCCTGTGTGAAGTGTTCCAGCCGTGTTACGACAACGATGCCGGCGCCGAGTGCGACAAGGAGCTGTGAGAATCGTCCCAGATGGACGATTCGCACAATGTGCATTCCCTGATGAAGTACAGGAGAAATAGGGGTTCTATGGCGCAAGCGGGCAACACCGACGACAAGACACCACCACTATCACCAAAGACTACAACCGACGAGACTCCGCCACCTTCCCCCGGCTTTGTTCCAGAGAGTGATCCTGAAGATGATGATGGTGACGCGAGCACTGTCACAGCCGGCATTCGCCATCCCTTCTCGGTACGACCAGTGCGAATGCCTACGAAGGCTGTATGACAGCTGGCAGAGCTATTCGCTCGCTCATCATTGGAAGTGTCAGAAAGACGTCGGCACCCAACAATGGATCAGCAAACACACTGCTGTATAGCTAACATCTGCTGACCCAGCGCAAATAGTTCGAGAAACCCTGTCCGTGGTGTTCATAGATGACAGTGTCAGTAACGGCAACCAGCAGATGCAAGTGTGGATACTACTTCTGAAGACGGCAAGCTTAGAGTGGGACGTGCATCTACTGCGTTCTTGTGCGTGACGTGGGTTCTGCTGTGGAGGCTCGTGCAGCGAACTCAACTCTTGGTGGACGAGTCGACGCAATGTGCGCCTAGGACGTTGCACATGCCTTCATGAAGCCGTGAATTGTGCGAGGCTTCTTGAGGAGCCTAAACATTTCGTCTATTTAAACACATTATCCCACATGGACCATTCTATGAATTAGTGTACAATTGCCACGTAGCAGATTTAGTGTAGTCTTCATTTGTCCTATTCGTCACGATAAAAGAAATCGAATTCGCGTCCTACTCATTTTTTGGAGCTGAAGGCGTAAGCCGCACTAAGCACTACGCATTAGCTTATCGTGGGTAGGAGCACTGCTGTCCGATATGCAAACAATCGCAGCTCGATCACTAGCGCGCACTAAAGAGCATATTTTCGTGCCGTTTAACAATATATCTATCAATACATCTATAGAATTTAAGAAGAAAGTGATGCACAGGAATAATATTGTACAGTTAGAAAACACGCGTGAAGCGCTTCCACGGCAGCAATAGAGAACCGCCATAATGCCAAAGTAACTAAAAGGGTTCCTAATTAGGCGAACTACCTTTATCGCCTCAGCATAAAAGAACGGCACCGATCTTTAATGGCAGAGAAAGAGTTTTGGAATGTATGCGAAAACGCCTGGACGATGCTGGGTAATCTTTTCGGATGTGCTCATAGAGCTCATTAGGCTTTTCTGGCGATCTTTTGCTGGAAATGACACAATGAATTGTACACGCTTGAGTGACCTCATAGACAAAAATCACACCTTGCAATCGATAGAGAGGAAAAGACGTTCTCGTCAATTGCAAAGCGGTCTCAACTGTGACGTAGAAAACGTCCGAAGGCGCCACCCTCAAAAGTGCAATTATTCAAATGTCGCGGCCCCCGTTGCCAGGATTTGATCCCGTGACCTCGTGCTTAGCAGCGTAACACCATAGCCACTAAACAACCATGGAGGGTTTAACGTGCTGCGAAAAGACACACCGAGATCAGTTATTGAAACAACCCGGGTTAACACCACACGATCAACAGAATAAGGCAAGACGATATTATGGGCTTTACGCGAATAAGCCAAAATTCTGGTTTGAGATGAATTTAGAGTCAGCCTAATTGGCAACTTTCAGAGGAGCATAGGTCGGGCTGCAGAGAGCGGCGATCCTCAATACTGTGTGTCTCCTGAAATAGTTTGAAGTCGTCAGTGTAAACAAGAAATGAAGACATCTGGATTGCGGAAAAAATGTCATTGATGGAAATTAAGAAAAAAAGCGGAGCTAACACCGAGCCATGGACACGCCACTGGATACAGCATAGACAAAAGAAGATAGTTCGTTGGCGCTCACGAAAGAGGACCTAATGAGGAGACAGCTTCGTATAGTAGAGCTACAATAGCAGCTTACACTAATCAATCAATCAATTATTCAATCAATCAATCATTTATTGTTCCCAGGAACAACCACGCGGTCCGAGTGCTGGCACACGCATGCACAAAAAAGAAAACGGCAGGGGAATATCAGTAAAACAAAATAATCTTGAAAAGAAGAGTGTACATACAACAAAGGCGCAAAATGAATACACAAGAGAAAGGAGGAGAAGGGCAGTTGAACAATTTGTGAAACTATGACAGAAGAACGCAACGCTCGGTAATGAACAAATTTTAAAATTAAATTATGGGGTTTTACGTGGCAAAACCACGATCTGATTATGAGGTACGCCGTAGTGGGGGACTCCGGAAATTTGGACCACCTGGGGTTCTTTAACGAGCACCTAAATCTAAGCACACGGGTGTTTTCGCATTTCGCACCCATCGAAATGCGGCCGCCGTGGCCGGGATTCGATCCCGCGACATCGTGCTCAGCAGCCCAACACCGTAGCCATAGAGCAACCACGGCGGGTTCGGAAATGAACAAAGACCGAGAGTTGTCAAAAATATAAAGGTCATGAAAGTGGCCGTTATAGAGACTCTGTATTCCGTGGACGGTTGAGTGCTGGTGATGACAGGCAGGAACATGGAAATTTCTATGTTATCTGGTGATCTTGTGCGGAATACGAAACATGATAGAACTGAGGAGTTCGGTATACATGAGGATACCATGAAGGAGTTTGAAAAGAAACTGATGGTCAGCACGATTACGTAGTCAGCCACGTAAGCGTAAAGACAATAAATGCTTCCAACAATAAATGCTTCCAACAATGCAAGAGCAATTTCCAGCATCCGTGTTACCAACGCGGTGATGATATATGCTTAGAAAATTTTTTCTAGGCACGATCTGTAATGTCACTAATGGAAATAGAAATGGCGTTCCGGTTGATCGACGCGTAATCGAGCTGAAAAAGACAGATTGTTGTGTACTGCTTGCGGGACGGTGTAAAATAATTGAATTCTCTCGATAGTCCAAAATAAATGACCAAAAAAGAAGGAGACTTGAATTTTAAGCAGTGCATATACGATAGATTACTACTACACCAAACTGCTCACGCGACAATAATAGAACTTGCAGATTCCCGCGAGGAGTGCCGTAGTAACAGCCACATCTAGCTCATTACTACGCGATTTTGGGCCATTTTGGACCCGCAATTTGGTCGCATAATATGAGTTGCTAATCGTGACGTGCCAATCTAATAAATTAGGCCACGGCTTTGGGCCTTTTTTCTCCTTTTTGTATTTACTTTTCTTTTCTTTTTTACTGTTTCTTATTTCTGTCTTGGCTTATGGCTTATGTCTGTTCCACCCAAGCAAACGTCTGACCGCACAGCGTCTGACCAGCACCGTCGATGATGACGCTGCACCATGTGCATAGGGTCACGTCAGACATTCCACATGGTCATTATTGTTCGTTAGGTTTTTTGTGTTTCTATTTGTTCCTTTGTCTTTTTCATCATTTGGCAATGCAACAGTTTTATGCGCCTTCGAGAAACAAGTACACAATTGAAACGTTCTACAAGGAGATCCTACAAAGTACAGCGTAATAAGTTTGCGAATCCTCTTCTTCCTCTTTACGTCTTCGCAGCCGAACACGCGGTGTGGCACGATGATAAAGAAGCGCTCTCGCGTGTCCTCGCGCAGCTGGTGCTCGTTCATCGAATCGCCATTTTGAAGCCCTCCCTGTTTGTCTGGGGTCACCCGCCATCACTGCAGACGGAAACCAAGATTACCATGGCCAGAGGGTCCGCAACGCCTGAACATCGCCCAGTCGCAAGACGTGCCGCCGTTGCCGGAGCCGCTGCCAAGATACACGAGGAACGAAGACGTCCGGCACGTCTTCATGTCAAACTGGGAGAACCCGGAGCTTCTGCGCTGCGTCCTATCCAAAAACTACCTGTGCAGAGCCACCAAAGGCTACCTCGGCGTTCTCGGCAACGAAAAACATCCCCGTTGGCGCCTCAACGTCGAGTACACGCAGCGCAACTAGCTACGGGAATCCGGTTCACCGCATTCATCGAGGCTCGTTCACGTGAGGGCGGCCAGATGCTGCATCTGTGGATCATGCTTCTCAAGCCAAATGAGCAGCGGCTTCCTCGACAACCTGAACGCTCACCGCATCACCAAAGAACTGAAGCACCGAAAAACATCCTGGACGCACTGCAGCTTTTGGAACGCACCCAACCATCCAGCGAATTGCTGCGACCCTTACAACAGCCGGTGCGCTCGGCTTGGTTCGCAGCGACTTACACCAACCCGAAGCTTGATGTAAGCTTCACCGCGTCCACATGCCGAATTGACGTGACTCTTTGCCGTTCGCTGCCTGCGATGCACGGTTGCCTTTCATGCAACGCGAACGCTCATCGATTCGTGGCGTTGCTGAGCAGCTCACCTCCGTTTGAGCCAAGACCGCCTCGCAAATCAATGCACTCCAAGCCGCCAGCGCGACTGTGTTGCTGCAGCACACCTGCACCTCTTGCCTTTCCTGCTGCTGACATCAGATCCTCCTCCCTGTGCGACACTTGCTTGGGCGTCGCGCTGGTCCGTGCTGCAGCATTTGCGCTCCTCCAGGATGACGTAGAGAGTGCGCAGGTGAGCAATGGCGACGCTGTTCAGGCCCTCCCAGTGATTGCACTTCTGGCCCAGCAGTTCGGTCAGCTGGGCAAACATCTGCAGCTGGCCCTGGGACTCGACCTGCTCAACCAGCGGGCTTCAAGGGAAGCATCTTTCCATCAACCGCCTTCAAGCAACCAGCCATAGAGGCCTCTGCAAGAGCGTCCTGGCTGCATTCCAACTAATTGCGCCGTCGCTCATAATGCAAAGCCTCGAGCTTTTCCATGGCAGGGTGGCAGAATACGCGGAGCAGCATGACGGTAAAAGGCGGAACGCAGTAACTCAGCCATATGCAGCAGACGTCAACCAGGAATAAGAGGAGAGGTTGAATGCTGTAACGCAGCCATATGCAGCAGACGTCAACCAGGAAGAGGAGGAAAGGTTGAATGCAGCAACACAGCCGTAGGCAGCGGGCGTCAACCATGAAGAACACGACATCCTGAATGTAGTCACGTAGTCATTCATTGACGAAGCGCAGGAAGACGACAGGGGGAAGACTCCGTGTGGGCTCCAACGCAACCAGAGGAAACACGCCGGTGCCCGTGTCGGGTGGGAAGTAGTTGGCCCGCCGCTCATTGTGCTGTAGCTCGAGGACTTCGTCGTGCCGTCTTTCGTTGCGTGGGCACCACGACGATTGCGTTTGCATAGTAGAGGCTCCTGCAGCGGCTGCGACAGCCTGTGCTTGGACAAGTTGAAGTCGAGAAGGCATGAAGATTCCGCATAAATTTACGTCGGAACGTAGTGAGAAGTTTTCGTCGTGAAACACTTCTTCGGTTTATTAGCAAGTTCCCACGAGAACTACTGGTGTATTAGTCTAGTGGCCGTGTTTAAACTTTCTTATAGTAATTTATTTGACCTTATCGACGCAATAAAAAAACGAAATAAATTCACGCGCCGGTCTAGGGGATGACTTTTCATGCTGAACGCGTTACTCGCAGTAAGCACAACGGCCTGCCGTATGGATGAAACCATCATTCCTGTCTGCCATGGCCAACACCGCCGCTCGATCATTTGCGCGCACTGAAGAGCACATATTAGAGCCTTTGGAACAGAAGGCTTCTTTATTTTTGTTTGTACGCAGATATTACTCAAAGCAATATGCTGCGCATAGAGTTACCCGATTATATGCGCATTCATCATAGTGGGTACCATGCTTGAAGGCTCATCATCATCAGAGTATGATCACCATCAACATAAACAGGATGAATAGGTGCGCGCTTAAGAAACACGCCTGAAAATTGTCTACAGTACCAATGGAACAACACCGTAATGACACTATATCTAAAATAATTGTCTGCTTATGTAATTAACGAATATTGATTAGCGGCGGCACTAAGAAGAAATGCGACAATATCGCAGCAAAGCTCTTAGAGCGACTATAACCCCTCGATAATGTTATATGCATGTTCTCACATTGTCATGAAAAACATAGTCATTCGGCGAGTTTACAGTTAAGGGAAACGGGGGCAAATTAGCGGTACTTTGCAGTCAAATTCTGAAGTGTGTTGATTAGTTAAGGGCTAAGTAAAATGTGTGAAACCCTCGTTTTCTCCATGCTTAGAGGCGTTATATGAAATGCTTAAAAACTTTACACACCGCCCTGGAAGAACCTAAAGCGGAAGCAACGTTATTTCACGAAATTCCTGACAGGTTTCCCTAATGGCCTGAAAGAACTGAGCGTGCCCCAAAGTTAAAATTAAGGGGTATTCTTATGAAGGATGTGTGGGCTAAATTTCCAGAAAGTCAGTTAAAGATGGGCTTGATTTAAGTTCTTGATTTAAGTCCTCAGAAGTGTTTTACGGCCATTGTCCATAACATTCTTTAGTCCTTGGGGAACTGTACGCGACAATGTGTCCATATTGTTACGCGAAGGACGAGTCAAATAAACGAGAAACTATTCACAGATTATATTTACAACAGCGATTGCAGCGCTGACCAGTTGGATTCACAGCTCGAGCCCATTTCGTAATTCCTCCTCTTTGCTCGAGTATCTGCGCCCGCGCGCCTCGTTGAAACGACCAAATACAACAGGCGTGTAGGCATAATCCCACAGCTGCAGAAACGACGTCTCGGAGCGTCTAAAAGTCATCACTGAGAGGGTAATACTTCTTCAGTCGTGTAATGTGCGCAATATCACTTGACTGGGAAGCAGATGGGGCGTCAGGGGCGATTTCGTAGGTGACTGGAGTCACGGCACGAAGCACTCGGCATGGGCCTGTGTAGTGAGACAGCAGTTTTTCTGACAGGCCGACCTGACGCGACGGAGACAACAGCAGCATGAAAGAACCAGGCGGGAAGTGCACGTCTCGGTATCACCGGTCGTACAAACGCCTTTGACTCTAATGGAAGTTCAGAAGGCGGTCACGGATAATTTCCCTTGCGTGGGCGGCGCGGGTGATATCGATTCTTTGGAAATGAGGGTGATGCTGGTGCTGATTAGTGGATAAAGTTGAACGTTTTTGGTATCCCAAAATTGTTGCAAATGTTTATAGAATACCCGTTTTCTGCCAACATTCATGGGTTATACGAGATTTACAGCAGGCTTCCCCGAAGTCCTTGGTAAAACTAACAAACCACGTTGTAAGAGGCAGGCAATGGGTGAAGTGTAGACGAAGTTCAAATATGTAGAATAAATACGGTCAAAATAAACAAAAAAAAAGTGGGAAGAATGCAATGACTTAAGTGCATGCGCAGTTTTCTGTGCATAAAATACAGCCTTTGTCAATAATATACCTTCTGGAATTGTTTGAAAGCGTTGTATACAGCCGCTATCCGCTATGGTTCACTGCGTTCCTAAAGAACTCTACCGTACAACAAGTTTACATTTATTGAAAATGGGCTGCATATTAAGTTATTGCTGGGCGAAACGTTTCCCGTTTAATTATGAGTTTTGCAAGTAACTCTCCTTATCTCCATATATTCACGCATCATAAGGCGTTCATAGCAGGTTTCCCTTTGTCGGACGAATCACTTTGTTTACGTTTCGTGGAAATATGGACCAGGTTTAATGGGTGATAAGTAAACGCTGTTCAAAGTGTGTCGTTTAATAACGGCGTTTTCAGTAAAGTACTTATGCAGTGTTGCTGGGCGCTACGAGGGTGTTTAATGAATGGCGTATAATTTGTACATACTGTACTGGCAGAAACATGACAGCCACCGCAATAAGGTTTGGCGTAGGGGGAGGGGGCACTACGTCTTTTGTTTAGGAGAACTTAGAGGTGTGTTTGTGATGTAGGGCCGTTGCTAAACATTTGTTAACTAAATGTTTCCTACGGGCAAATCGTTTCATACGGGAAATACGGGGAAACTTTTTTATACGTGTGAATCAAGCGACGTATTCTGAAACGACTCCCTTCGGCGATAATATCGCCTCGGCGACAATATCGCCATCAAGTGAGCGCTGATTGATTGGTTGAGCAAAAGTGTATGACGTCATTCTCAACCACTTCAGTGCTAATTTCACTTCACACAGTATCAATGTTGGCGTCACAACGATACCTACATCTTTCTCCAAGCGACATCTTCCAAGACCAGAACGAATTTTTCTTCAAAAGCGAGGCTTTCTTTCGAGGAACCCGGTTGGGTTTTCATTGTAGCAATTGCTACATTTGGCTGGATGTCTCAGTTTCCCTTTAAGAGTAATACCTCATGCAATCTTTTCGTCGTCCGTTGCAGGCATCATCATCTTGTTGGAGGCGTCAACCATCATGAATCCTTGAACAAGCAAGAAGTAGCCAGAGAGGTCTGTACTTCTCTCCAGTGTGGATCGCATCTCGGGTTGGAGACATCTATTCCGTAAAGCTGCAGTCGGTGTTATCATTGTCTTGCCGTCAACGTCGTCCGTGGCGTTGTTAACGTCACGTTGTGGTGGTTTGGCCGCCGTCATTGTACGGGCGTCATTCGCGTCTCTTCGTGGTCGTTCGTCGTTGGAGTGTTCCTCTTCGTCGTCTTTTTTTTTTTCTACGTGCAGCGCCAACGATTTTCGTTTTAGTGGCCCTACAACATTACTTTGTGACACTGGTCGACCTGCATAGCACGCACGCCTTGAGGCCTCAAGTATAGGAGAGGCAGAGACCAAGTTGAATGCACAGAAAGACAACGCGTAATAATGACTTTGTTTTCACAGGATAGACTGATACCCAAGCTCATCAACAGTTTAAAAATAAATAAATAAATATAAAAAGGTGGGGCGCGAGTATTATCTAGCGCACACTAAAGCACACCGCAACATCCAGGCTCCACAACGGTTTGTGACTACAAAGTGTCGTGCATTGACAAAGCGTTTCGCCAGCACATGTTGGTGTCAGCACAGGTTCGGATAGAATTACGTCATAGATGCCACATAATATCTTTGTTTGTTAGCTTGCTATAGCATGTTCGGTTATTCCTTTCATTCTAATCATATGATGGTACAAAAATTTTGTTAGTCTTAAAAGAAACTAACATCATCAAGAAACTGAAAAAGTTATGCAGCTTTCTTACCATACTTACGAAGCTTCTTCTTTTTGTTTACTTCTTCACAGCCAAGACAACAAAAATATTTGCTTGAAATTTTAAGATGCTATAGCATGAAAATTAATACTAACGATTAGAATTCATTTATTGTCTCAATCTTAAGTAAGAAAATCCCATTAGAGTATCCATCATTTTTCTTGCCACTGCCGCCCGATTCATGGTCAATTCCCCGTAGTGGGCTGTGCTATTTCTATAGGCACCAAACCAAAACCAAACCAAGCACCAGGCGTTACGCGATGAGAAAGAAATTTTCCCGGCCGTCATCGTGCAGTGGATGCTCGTTCATTTTATCGCCATTTTCCAGCACCAGCAACAGTTCAAGTCGATCAAGAAGGTCACCCTGATTCACTGAGGTTGCACGCGATCAATAGCGGCAGAAGTCAACCTCGCGATGGCCAGAGGATCCACAGCGCCTGAACATCACCGAATAGCAAGCTGTCTCGGTGTTGTCAAAGCCGCTCCACAGATGCACGAAGAACGAGAACGTTCGACGCCTCTTCGGAGCAAGCCAGGATTCCCTGGAGCGTCTGCGCAGGGTCTTAATAGACATTCACTCGTCCAGACCCACCGAGGACTACTTCGGCGCTCTCAGCAGCGGAGACGGTCTCCGTCAGCGCATCACAAACGTGTTGACGCAGCGCAAGGAGCTATGGGAAAATTCGCCACGATCTTCGAGTCCAGTGCCAGTGACGGCGACCGACAGTTGCCGATGTGGATCATGCTTCTCAAGTCGGCTGAGCGGCGCCTTCCTCGAGAACAAGAACCGCCTCGCCAGCGTATCACAAGCGTGCTGTAGCCCGGACCAGCATACTTCACACTCCTCAGCTCCACTCTAACTGTCCAACCTCTGCCGCATTTACGACAAGGCGTCTACCGGGCTTGATCTGCAGCGACTTCGAGCAATCCGCAGCTTTTTTGGAGCTTCTTTGCGCCCGGATGCCAAAAGGACGTCCCTGGTTGCCGTTCGCTGCCGACGAAGCTCAGTCGCCTGACGATGCGGGCGAACGCACCAGCATTCGTAGCGTAGAGGCGGCGCAGGTGACCAATGCCGACGCTGTTGAGGCCCTCCCACTGGTTACACTTGTGGCCCAGGAGCCCGGCCAATTGGGCGAACATATAGTGCTGGCTTGGGGTCTCAGCTTGTTCATTGAGATTCAACGGAACTATCTCTGCAGCCACCACCTCCAAGGCGCCTGGCTGCTTGCAACGGTCCAGTTTCTCTGTATTTTTTATGGTGCCGGCGCTGTAGTCCTGCAGCAGCTTAGTAGTCTTGGCAACCTGCTGCTTTCTATTCTTGTTGACCAGGCAGGAGCGGACGACGGTTTCTTAGTCCCAAATGTGGCTGATGATCTTTGCGCGCACTCTGTATATTTTCTGCGCTGCGTCAACGTAGTGCTCCGTCCTGCCGCCGTCGTTGGGTGTACCCATGTCTGCTCAAGGCGACACAACGGGTGCTGAATACTCTGCATCCAACAGCGACCTGCAGCTGGTAGTGTGGATTCTGATTCTCAAGATGGTGCTGTTTGAGTGCAACGGATAGTCACGGTATTTTTTGTGTGGCATGATTTCCTGCTGCGGAGGCTGGTGGAGTGACCGGGACAGGCCTGCGGTTAGATTAGTCGACGCAGTGGTGGCCTCAGGCATTGCGCATTCCTTCATGACACCGTGTTATGCCTAAGCACTCATCTTGATCATAAACATTTTCTATATTGTTTAGGATTGGCCCACACATTTCATTGCTACGTAAGCGCAATCGTTGCATAGCACCTTCAAAATAGACATTCATTACGTTTATTTGACACAATAAAAGAAATCAGATTTGACGCTGAAGGCCCGGAGATATCATTTTACGCTGACCGCGTGACTCTCAGTAACCACGACGCCTTAACTTATCGCTTACGTCATCGTTGTTGTCTGGTATGAGAGCCACCGCCAATCGATCACTTGCGCACAATAAGGTATAGGAAAAGAAAAATGACAATAGAAAAATGTGACGCACATGGAATCGGTGTATGGTTAGGAAACACGCAAGGAGCGTCTATGGTAGGAATAGAACAGCCGTAGTGGCAAAGTATCTAGAAGAGTCGTTTCATTAGGTGACGAGAATTAACTTTTTAATTAACATCTATGATCTTACGTGCCAAGACTACGGTCTGTTTATGAGACACGCCGTAGTTAGTGATTCCGGATTAATTTTGACCACAGGTTGTTTGTTCGCCGCGCAGCTAAATCTAAGTCGACGAGCGTTCTTGCACTTCGCCCCCACCGAACTGTGACAGCCGCGGCCCAGAATCAAACCCCTACTAGACCTTACGTACCAGCGCAGCGCCATAAAGCTAACGCAGCGGGTGGCGAAACAAAATGAAATCCGGCAAATATTTTCTTTCTAATTACAACCCGCCGTGGTTACTCAATGGCTATGGTGTTGGGCTGCTGAGCACGATGTCGCGGGATCGAATCCCGGCCACGGCGGCCGCATTTCGACGGGGGTGAAAGGATAAAACACTCGTGTACTTAGATTTATGTGCACGTTAAAGAGCCCCACGTGGTCCAAAATTCCGGAGTCTCCCACTACGGCGTGCTTAATGATCAGATCGTGGTTTTGGCATGTAAAACCTCATTATTTAACTTAATTTTTTTCTAATGACAGAGCCATAAATAGAGTAGGTATCCCAAAGCGCCCCAATGAGGATGAGGTTATCATCTTCGGATGTTTTCATGCACCGTGTGAATAACAGAATGGCTTTGAAGCCAAACAAACATTTTATAGCCATTTTTACTAACCCTACAAAAACTACAAATGTGCCGGCGACCGGCTTTGTTCTCTACAGAATTACGCAGTGAAATAACTGTCAATATTGCAATAAATATCCGTCTTCAAGGGTATATAATGATTTTATAGAGAAGCTTTATTTGTCTAACTCCCTGTGATTAGGCCTGTCGACGCCTTGTGCCTCGACGAGCAGAAGCTGCTGGTTGGGAAACAGTTCCCCAGGACCGCAGCCGCCCGATTGGCTTCGACCGCATGCCTATAAAGACCGAATAACACCTTTGCCTTCTTCCCTCGAGCAAGGCAGCTCTTTGTGACGCTTGGCACATGAATTGTTTCGCACAGCAACAATGCACGCATAAAATTAATTGTGGGGTCTTACGTCCCAAAACTCCGTAGTGAGTTACGACGGAAGCCGCAGTGGAGAGAGCCGTCGTCTTTTTGTTTACTTCTTGAGAGCCGAGCACGAAGCGATGCACAATGAGAAAGAAGTGCTTCCGCGCATCCTCTTGCAGTTATTGTTCGTTCATTGGATCGCCATTTTCCAGAAGCAGCTTCAGTTCTATTCGCACAAGAAGGTCACCCTGAGTCACTGGGGTCGCACGCGATCAAAACCGACAGAAGGCAACATCCCGACGGCCAGAGGATCCCCAGCGCGTGAACATCGCCGAATGGCGAGACGCGTCGGCGTTACCGCAGCCGCTGCCCAGGAACAGGGGAAACGAGAACGTCAGACGCCTCTTCGTGACAAGCCGCGAGACCCTGGAGCTTCGCCGCTGGGTCCTATAACTATACATCTCCCCATCCAGAGCCACCGAGGACTATATCGGCGTTCTCGGAATCGAAGACGATCCCCGTCAGCGCATTGTCATCGTACTTACGCAGCGCAACTTCCAATGGGAATCCTGTTTACTGTGTTCGACGAAGTCACTGCCATACACCGCGACGAGCAGCTGCATCGGTCCATCCTGCTACCAGAGGTGTCTGTGTTGCACTTTTCTCGGCAACAAAAACAACGTGCGTTAGCGCATGACCAACGCTCTGACGCAGGTGATTTAGCTACAGGAATCCTGTTCGCTTCCTTCGTCGAGGCCGCGTCTAGTGACGGCAACCACAAGCAGCAGCTTTGGATTCTGCTTCTCTCGACCCGTGAGCGGCGCCTTCCTCGGCAGCAACGACGATCTGTGTCAGTGCATCACCAACGTGCTCACACACAGACCAGCATGTTTGATGCTCCGAAGCTGTCGGAACGCACCATGCCATGGGGCCAAGCTCTCCTGCGGCCCTTACAACGGGCCGTGTGCGCGACTTGGTCCTCAGCTAGTTGCATCAACCCGCAGCTTTTTGTGAGCTTCTCTGCGCCCAAATGCCGAAATGACATGACTGGTTGCCGTTCGCTACCACCGACGCACGGTAGTCTTTCGTTGAGTGCCAACACCTCAGGATTCATAGACATGCTGTGCAGTTCACCTCCGCTTACGTCAAGGCCACCTGAAAGGTCATCCCACAGCAAGCTGTGGCACCGGCTGCTTTCCTGCAGAGCACCTCAACCTTCTCCCTTTCCTGCTGCTGTCACCGGCGCCTGTTGCCTTTTAGACAAGAGCTGCTTAGAAATCACCATGGTCCATGCTAGACCAGTTGCGAACCTCAAGGATGACGCAGTAGCTGCGAAAGTGCAGGATCGCGGAACTGTTGACACCCTCCCAGGAGTTGCTCTCCTTAATCAGGAGATAGGCGCACTGGGACAACATCTGCGGCTGGCCGTGTACATCAACCTGCTCAACCAGTGGCTTCAACGGAACAGTCACTGCATCCACCTCCTCCAAAGAGCCTGCCACCGAGGTCTCTGCAACGACGTCCTGGCCGCACTCGAACTTTCGCCGCCGCTCATTATGCAGAGCCCGGAGCTTTTCTTTGGCAAGATGGCAGAACACGCGGAGCAATATTACGGTAAAAGATCGAATGCAGTAACACCGCCGTATGCAGGAGACGTCAACGAGGATGAACAGGACAGGCTGAATGCAATCACGCAGTCCTTCAACGACGAAGTTGAGGAAGACGCCGCAAAAAAGTGCATGTGTGCTCCCACGCGCCCGGAAGAAATACACCGGTGTCTCCTGTCCGATCCGTCCGAGGTCAGCTTCGTCCTATGGAAAGCGTCCAAGCCATGGTGCAACAGCGATGCCGGCGACGAGTACGACGAGCAGTGGTGCGCTCCAACCCAGATGCACGACCCTCCACCCCCGAAAGTGCATGCTTTTCTGAATTACAGGAGAGAGTCGGCCAAGGGCAAAATGGCGGAAAAGGGCAACATCGTCGACAAGACACCGCCGCTATCGCCAAAAACTAAAACCGACGAGACTCCACCACCTTCCTACGGCTTTGTTCCGGAGAGCGAGTCGGAAGCTAATGACGACGAGGCGAGTAAGACCACAGCCTAACACTCGCCGTCCCTTCTGGATATAGCCAGAATGATCAGCTCACCCGTCATCAGAAGCGTCGGAAGGATGTCCAACAAGCAACTGAGGAGGGGAACGAGTCTGAAGAAGCCCACATGTGACACGTTCCTAGGACTTCCCGGTGAGGAGAGTGATGCTGAGGCATAATTGATGCAGCAGCAGCACCAGGAAGCTTCCTCGCATTCAAAGGCTTCAAAGAAACTAACTTACCTCGAAGAAGCCGATGACGACAAATATTTCGGCTCAAGTTCTCCAGGTATTTATCTTGCTGAGCCCATGGTGAGTGAGGCTCAACAAACTACCGAGCACTCAAGCATCATAACCTTTTGCGGCCCACCGAAGGTACCTGTGGAGCCGCAAGAATGCATTGACGCAAATAAAAGAAACGTTACTACTGAAGACGGTGACGCACCCCTACTTCATATGACCGATGTTACGGACCTTCACTGCTACTGCTACTGATAATGAAGATAGTTCTGCTCATAATTATACTCTCAAAGAAGGAAGAGAGGCTGATGAAACCTGCACAAGCAGCGAAGTGCCGGCAGACACTCGCAAGACATCTGGCGCTGCGATACTTTTCGAACAAGCTTGCAGCCGCGAGGTGGCACACCCTTGAACAGGCCAGGAAACATCCCATCCTCTTCGGCAAGTGTGTAGTAGTAGCATCGCGGTGACACGGCCGGGGATAAGGCTTAACGCGACTGGCGTAACTGCCGCATGCTGGTGCGGATGTGCCCCATCCGTCTCAC
This sequence comes from Dermacentor silvarum, assembly GCF_013339745.2. Taxonomy (NCBI): domain Eukaryota; kingdom Metazoa; phylum Arthropoda; class Arachnida; order Ixodida; family Ixodidae; genus Dermacentor; species Dermacentor silvarum. Next base: position 39,122,494 of record NC_051154.1, read on the forward strand.
AATTGTGCCCCATATGGACATGTGCCCCATCTGGACATGGACATGTTCTCGAAAATCATTGCTCCAGAAATAACGCATCACAATTGTCGAACGAAACAAAGACTCAAGCTCAGGCATTTCTAAATCACGAAATAAGGTACCCGTGGTTTGGTTGTACGCAACACTTTTAGTATGCCTTTTAATAGGGCGTCAATTTTATGTTTCCAAAATCCACTGCAATTAAAAAAAAGAGCAAATGCCGTACCTCACATGCGAGTAACCTAAAGCATGCACTATCATTTTTTTTAATCTTGGTAGGTGCATAACTCCATATACGGTAAAGGACAAAGGCAACATTACGTAATCGCGCACAAATTCAAGCCATTTGAATATTCCAAGACAAGTGAGTCTCAAAGTAGAATCCAAGGTACTTGACACTATCCGCATAATGTAGTGGGGCGCAAACACAGTCTAAGCAATCACTATCCTTCACATGTCACATCATCTCCACTTCACCAAGCATTATCTCAACTTCGCCTGCCATATTTTTTTATTTTTTTATTGATTTATTTTCAAATACTGTTGGCCGTCTTGGCTGTATCAGGGTGGGTACAACAGGTTTGCACATACCGTAAAATATGTAAACACCTTACAAGCGTAAATAGGACATGAATCAATTAATGTTGAAAATACAATGCAATGACCACCACAACAAATAAACAAACACAAACGCGATACTTTGCCTAACAAATACATGTTTGTAACATTGTGACAGTGATAGCGTAAGCAGTATAAAAGAAAGACTGCAGTATGTATTCTAGAACAGTGTCATGTCATATCAGCACACCATATAAGATTTGTTCCTTCAGACAAGAACTCTAAAGCAGGTAAGGTGTACGAACGCACTATCACAATTATCCAAAATTGTCTCTTAAACCATCACTTAGCCACGTGAATCTCATTCACCAAGTAAGTGAAACAGCGCATGCCAAAAAAAAAAAAAAGACTCCTACTACACTAAACAGCTCACGCGAGAATAACACAACTTGCAGATTCTCGCGACGAGTGCAGCAGTAACAGCGATAGCTAGCTCATTACCACATGCTTTAATACCCGCAATTTGGTCACATACTATGAGTTGCTAAAAGCACTCGAAGTGAGGCGCCAATCTAATAAATTGGGCCACGGCTTTGTGCCTTTTTGTCTCTTTTTTGTCTTTTTTTCTTTTTTTTTTACTGTTCCTTATGTCTGTCTTGGCTTATGGCTTATGTCTGTTGCACCCAGATAAACGTCTGAGCGCACAGCGTCGGACCAGCACCGTCGATGATGACGCTGCCCCATGTCCATAGGGTCACGTCAGAGATTCCCTATGGTCATTATTGTTCGTTAGGTTGTTTGCGTTTTTATTTGTTCCTTTCTTTTTTTTTCATCATTTGTTATTACAAAAGTTTTATTAGTCTTCGAGAAACAATTACACAATTGAAACGTTCTACAAGGAAATCCTACAAAAGACAGCGTAATAAGTTTGCGAAGCCCCTTCTTCTTCTTTACGTCTTCGCAGCCGAACACGCGGCGTGGCACGATGAGAAAGAAGTGCTCCCACGTGTCCTCGCGCAGTTGATAGCTCGTTCATCGAATCGCCCTTTTGAAGCGGCAGCAATCGTTCGAGACGGACAAGAAGTTCTCCCTGTTTGTCTGGGGTCGCACGTCAACACTACAGAAGAAAACCAAGATGGCCATGGCCAGAGGATCCGCAACGCCTGAACATCGCCCAATGGAAAGACGTACCGGCGTTACCGGAGCTGCTGCCCAGATACACGAGGAACGAGGACGTCCGACGCGTCTTCATGTAAAACTGGGAGAACCCGGAGCTTCTGCGCTGAGTCCTACCCCGCAACTACCTCTGGGGAGCCACCGAAAGCCACCTCGGCGTTCTCGGCAACGAAAAACACCCCCGTTAGTGCCTCAACGTCGAGTATACGCAGCGCAACTAGCTACGGGAATCCAGTTCCCCGCATTCATCGAGGGCGCTTCACGTGAGGGCGACCAGCTGCTGCAGCTGCGGATCCTGCTTCTCAAGCCAAACGAGCGGCGGCTTCCGCGACAACCTGAACGCTCACCGCATCGCCAAAAAACTGAAGCAACGAAAAACATCCTGGACGCACTGCAGCTTTTGGAGCGCACCCAACCATCCGGCGAGTTGCTGCGGCCTTACAACAGCGTGTGCGCTCGGCTTGGCTCGCCGCGACTTACATCAACCCGAAGCTTTATGTAAGCTTCACCACGTCCACATGCCGAATTGACGTGACTGTTTGCCGTTCGCTGCCTCCGACGCACGGTCGCCTTTCATGCAACGCGAACGCTCATCGATTCGTGGCGTTGCTGAGCAGCTCACCTCCGTTTGAGCCAAGACCACCTCGGAAATCAATGCACTCCAAGCCGCCAGCGCGACTGTGTTGCTGCAGCACACCTGCACCTCTTGCATTTCCTGCTGCTGACATCAGATCCTCCAGCCTGAGCGACACTTGCTTGGGCGTCGCGCTGGTCCGTGCTGCAGCATTTGCGCTCCTCCAGGATGACATAGAGAGTGCGCAGGTGAGCAATGGCGACACTGTTCAGGCCCTCCCAGTGATTGCACTTCTGGCCCAGCAGTTCGGCCAGCTGGGCAAACATCTGCTGCTGGCCCTGGAATTGGACCTGCTCAACCAGCGGGCTTCAACGGAACCATCTTTCCATCCACCGCCTTCAAGCAACCAGCCATAGAGGCCTCTGCAAGAGCGTCCTGGCTGCATTCCAACTAATTGCGCCGTCGCTCATAATGCACAGCCTCGAGCTTTTCCATGGCAGGGTGGCAGAATACGCGGAGCAGCATGACGGTAAAAGGCGGAACGCAGTAACTCAGCCATATGCAGCAGACGTCAACCAGGAATAAGAGGAGAGGTTGAATGTTGTAACGCAGCCATACGCAGCAGACGTCAACCAGGAAGAAGAGGAAAGGTTGAATGCAGCAACGCAGCCGTAGGCAGAGGACGTCAACCAGGAAGAACACGACATCGTGAATGTAGTCACGTAGTCATTCATCGGAGAAGCGCAGGAAGACGACAGGGGGAAGACTCCGTGTGGGCTCCAACGCAACCAGAGGAAACACACCGGCGCCCCCTGTCGGGTGGGAAGTAGTTGCCCAACCGCTCATTGTGCTGTAGCTCGAGGATTTCGTCGTGCCGTCTTTCGTTGCGTGGGCACCACGACGGTTGGGTTTCCATATGTGGAGGCTCCTGCAGCGGCTGCGACAGCCTGTGCTTGGACAAGGTGCGGTCGAGAAGGCATGAAGATTCCGCATAAATTGACGTCGCAACGTATTGAGAAGTCTTCATCGTGAAACACTTCGTCGGTTTATTAGCAAGTTCCCACGAGGACTGTTGGTGTATTAGTCTACTGGCCACGTTTAAACTTTCTTATAGTACTTTATTTCACCTTATCGACGCAATAAAAGAACAATATAAATTCACGCGCCGGTCTAGGGGATGACTTTTCATGCTGAACGCGTTACTCGCAGTAACCACAACGCCCTGACGTATGGATGAAACCATCATTCTTGTCTGCCATGGCCAACACCGCCGCTCGATCATTTGCGCGCACTGAAGAGCCTTTGGAACAGAAGGCTTCTTTATTTTTGTTTGTACGCAGACATAACTCAAAGCAATAATCTGCGCATAGATTTACCCGATTATATGCGCATCCCTCATAGTGGGTACGTGCAACGCTTTGAAGGCTCATCATCATCATAGTATGATCACCATCAACATAAACAGGATGAATAGGTGCGCGCTTCAGAAACACGCCTGAAAATTGTCTACGGTACCAATGGAACAACACCGTAATGAGACTATATCTAAAATAATTGTCTGCTTATGTAACTAAGGAATAATGATTAGCGGCGGCACTAAGAAGAAATGCGACAATATCGCAGCAAAGTCTTAGAGCAACTATAACCGCTCGATAACATTATATGCTTGATCTCACATTCTCATGAAAAACTTACTCGTAGTCATTCGGCGAGTTTATAATTAAGGGAAACGGGTGCATATTAGGGATGCTTTGCAGTCAAATTGGGAAGTATGTTAGTTAGTTAAAAGCAGGCTTAGAGGCATTATATGAAATGCTTATAAATTTCTCACACTGCCTTGTGTGAGAAACCAAAAGCGGAAGCAATGAGTAAATCGAGTAAATCGAGGCCATGTTATGGGTGATCTGTAGGGAAATATCGAACTGGCACAGTTTATAAACAGCCTTTGCAGCAAATTTCTTACAGGAGCTTTGTAAAGCTCAACAAGCATATATTACGAAATTCCTTAGAGGTTTCCCTAATATCATGAAAGAACTCAACGGGCCACAAATTGGACATTTTGAGGTTAGGGGGTATTCTTATGAAAGCTTCGTGGGCGGAACTTTAAGAAGACCAGTTGATGATGGGTTTTGCAAAACGTTCTTTAATGAAGTCCTTGGAAGTGTTCTACGGCCGCTATCCGCAATATTTTTTTGTCCAAGGGGAACTGTACGTGACACTGTGCTCATATTCGTTGGAAAGTGGGGTGATGCTGATGCTCAGATGTGGATAAACTTGTTTTTGATATAACAGAATTGTTGCAAATATTAACCGGAATACCTGTTCTCGGCGAACTTTCATGCGTTATACGAGGTTTACAGCAGGTTTCCCAGAGCCTTCGGCGAACTAACACGGCAGGCTGTGTACATTTTCTGGAGATAAGAGGCAGGCAATGGGTGATGTGTAGGCGACCATCAGATCTCTGGAATAAATACGGTCATTGCAGTAAACTTATGTAATCCAGCGCTCCGAAGCATTATCAATTGTTATCAATGGCGCTGAATTTCCCCCGCTTTCCTAGACGAACCGTATATAGCTGCCACCAACACGAAATTTAAAAAAAATCATTTAGGACAACTTAATGACTAAAGTGCATGTGCACTTACTTTTCTCTGTATAAAATACAGCCTTTGTCAACAATATTCCTTCGGTAACTTTGAAAGCGTAATACGGCCGTTATCCGCTATGCTTCACAGCGTCCATAAACACTACGTCACATTTAGTTTACATTTATTGAAAATGGGTTGCATGCTAAGTTTAAAGCCGGCGAAACGTTTCTCGTTTAATTATGAGCTTTGCAAGTAACCCTCCTTATCTTCCTATTTTCATGCATTTTCGTGAAAATTTCGTGGAAATATGGAATAGGTTTAATTGGTGATGAGTAAACACTGTTCAGAGTGTTGGGAATAATTATTGGTTTTTCAGTAAATTACTTATGCAGCGTTTCTGGGCGTTACAAGGATGTATAAAGAACGGCGTAGGAAGTGCCTTTACTGTACGGGAAGAACTATGACAGCCACCGAACTAAGGTTTGGTATAAGGAGGGAGGGGGGGGGGGGGGGGGGGGCAATACGCTTTTTGTTTAGGGGAAGTTAGAGGTGTGTTGGTGATGTAGGGCCGTTGCTAGACATTAACTAAGTACTCGAATGCGATGTAGGCGGGAAACGTTTCACACGGGTTAATCGTATGTGAGTAACGTTTTTAATTGGGTGGTTGAATTCCAGGCTACTGATATTCGTAAAGTAACCGCACGAAAGAAACAGCTTCTCAGGAAATTGGGCTGTGCTTTTGCGAACTCACACAAGTGTGCTATCGTTCTTAATTTTTTTCTTGTTTTTTTTTCCGGAGACAGAGTAATAATTTTACGACGTATCCATAAACTCCTGATTAAAGATGACGTGACCTTCTGCCGATATGCTCATATACCTCATTTAGCTTTTGTTGCGCCATATTATTCTTCTTTTCAAATGTCCCAGTAAGTCATATACTTGTGAGCAAAGCCGTAAATAAATCGTGCATTTTAACCGAAAGGGAGTAAAATACATACATGTTTGGAATAAGTATATTCTACTGTGACATTTATGAGCAGCACCTAGGATTTCGTTTGAGTGGGCCTAAAAAAATTACTTTGTGACACTGTTCGACCCGCACAGCGCGCACGCCTGGAGCCCTCAAGGAGGTGAAGTAGGGACCGATTGAAGGCACAGAAAGACAAATCGTAATGCTGACTTTGCTTTCACACGATAGCCTTACACCCAAGCTCAAGAACAGTAAAAGAAGAGAAAGGGCGCAAACAATATATCGCGCATGTTAACACCTGCTGCTGACCTGTTGCTGTGACCTGCTGCTGCAGCCCGTGCTGTTCGAGTCGCGTTGCGGGGAATTGGTCAAGTATCGGGCGGTTTATTTTTCTTTAACTTTGTTCCTAATGTCTCTTTCTTCTCCTGGCCATAGGTCTTTCCTCTGGACGGCTTCGCTTCCCACTAGTGACATTCCTATAGAGGCTTTCTTGCGCAGCGGCATTCACAGCGTTCCAGTGGCCCTAGTGCCGACCAATGGGGGATTCATCCGCATGGAAAATTCAAAGGCGACTCAAGAAGAGCTGCGGAAAGCAACCCCGCACTTCCAAAGCATAACCGATGCTCGACAGTTTGGCATAGGGGGCATCTATATATGCTGTTCGCCGGACCAGACCTGTGTCTCCGACCTTCTGCAGTGTCAAATGTTCGCGAATCACCCGGTGAGGCCTTTTATTCCTTCTCATCTAGCTTGCGTTAAGGGGCTAGTTCGTGGAGTCGAAGCGAGTCTGTGTTTGGATGCGTGTTATTTTCTGGAGATCCTACTTATAAATTCCGCCCTCTGGTTCATTTAGAACGCGAATGACTACGTCTATGTCTGGGCCTTCCAAAATATGTAACGAATAATATTCTTTATCATGAAACTCACCTGCCTTCTCTTCAAACACATTTTCGTATACTGAAAGTCCAAACATTACTGAATATATATGCTTCTCCCCAGAGACGCTCCTTTTATATGTTTATTAGAGAACCGACTGCAGTCTTTGAGAATCAATGGTCCAGACTGCATTGTCCACAGGTAGTTCTTGTGCAGAAACTATTAGAGACATTACAAATATCAATCCGTGATGTGCCTTTTCAAAATTTATCGACTGCAACAGTAAGCGTTGAATTCGATGATATATTTCCTAATAATGCTAAACTCCTGCCTATTCGATACCTAAAAGGTTTGTTAGATGACCGCCTCGACAACCTCCAAATAAATGCACTAACAGTCACAGATGCTTCTGTCAGTGAAGAGAAGGCAGGCGTGGGTAGTTTTTGGCATCATTAAATTGGTCTTTCTCCCTTCGACTACCCGAATTTACGCCAATATTTCAGGTGGAGTTATTGGTGATCATTCTAGCTCTACGAAAACTTCCCACATCTATTACTTCAGCTGTAATCTTAACCGACTACTTATCTGTTTGCTCCGCTTTATCAGTGCCCAATTCATCTATCATTCTCCGAGAATTTCATTCATCCATCCCCCAACATTAACGCCTTATCCATCTGTTATGGATGCCAGGGCACGGGAGGCTCACTTTAAACGAATCAGCAGACGTACTAGCAGCGGTATCCCTTAAAGGCCCGGTACTGAGGATCCTAAGACTTCGGCATACGTCACTTCTGCGAGATTTTAAAATTTTTCCGTCCAAGAAGAACATGCCAAATCACGTGTACTCAATAACACCGATTTTCAGCACCTTAGATTTCTTTGGCACAGCAGATGTTGTTCAACAAGAAAATTTGAAGTTTCATTTACTAGAATGCGTTGCCGAATACCAAGGCTTAATTTCTATTTCCATAGGTCTGGTTTAGCGCCTTCCCCTCAATGTTTTTATTGCAATGAACCCGAAACTATGGATCATTTCTTTATACTGTGTCGTAGGTTCACCATGCATAGATAACGACTTCTAGAAGGTCCCCTCCGCCAACTTGGATTGACAATTACGCTACCTATCACTCTATCTCTGGGGGCGTCGGCACTACATATAACACTGTAATAGGAACGTATGAGATGCCATATTTAATTTTGTAAGGGAAACAAGGAGAGTGCCATGCATTTTTGTTTCACAACACAACAACAAAAATACTTGCATCAAATTTTAAGATGCTATAGCATGAAAATTAATATTAACGATTAGAATTCACTTATTATCTCATTCTTAAGTAAGAAAATCCCATTTACGTGCCGCCCGATTCATGGCCAATCCCCCGTAGTGGGTTGTGCTATATCTACAGGCACCAAACCAAACCAAACCAAGCTAACACAAACCGCAACATCAAGGTTCCACAACGGTGTCTGACTACAAGGTGTCTTGCATCGGCACAGCGTTTCGCCAGCACATGTTGGTATCACCACGGATCAGTTCACGTCAGACATGCCACATAATTTTTTTTTGTGTTATCTTCCTTGCGTATTTGGTTATTCCTCACATTTTAATGAAATGAAGGCACAAAACTTTTGTTAGTCTTAAAAGAAACTAACACCATCAAGAAATTCAAAAACTTGTGCAACTTTCTTATCATACTTACGAAGCCTGTTCTTTTTGTTTACTTCTTCACAGCCAAGCACCAGGCGTTGCGCGATGAGAAAGAAATTTGCCCGCGCCCCCTCGTGCAACTGATGCTCGTTCATTTTATCGCCTTTTTACCGCAGTAGCAACAGTCAAGTCGATCAAGAAGGTCACCCTGATTCACTGAGGTTGCACGCGATCAATAGCGGCAGAAGCCAACATCGCGATGGCCAGAGGATCCACAGCGCCTGAACATCGCCGAATGGCAATCTGTGTCGGCGTTGTCAAAGCCGCTCCACAGATGCACGAAGCACGAGAACGTTCGACATCTCTTCCGGACAAGCCAGAAGACCGTGGAGCGTCTGCGCAGGGTCTTAATAGACATTCACTCATCCGGAACCACCGAGGACTACTTCGGCGTTCTCGGCAGTGGAGACAGCCTACGTCAGCGCATCACAAACGCATTGACGCAGCGCAATTAGCTGCGGAAAAATTTGCCACGATCTTCGAGTCCAGTGCCAGTGACGGCGACCGACAGTTGCCGATGTGGATCATGCTTTTCAAGTCGGCTGAGCGGCGCCTTCCTCGGGAACAAGAACCACCTGCCTCAGCGTATCACAAGCGTGCTGAAGCATGGACCAGCATACTTCACACTCCTCAGCTCCACAATAACTGTCTAACCTCTGCCGCATTTACGACAAGGCGTCTGCAGCGCTTGATCTGCAGCGACTCCCAGCAATCCGCAGCTTGTTCTGAGCTTCTTTGTGGTCGGATACCAAAAGGACGTCACTGGTTGCCGTTCGCTGCCGCCGAAGCTCGGTCGCCTTACGATGCGGGCCAACGTACCAGGATTCGTGGCGTAGAGTCTGCGCAGGTGAGCAATGCCGACGCTGTTGAGGCCCTGCCACTGGTTACACGTGTGGCCCAGGAGCCCGGCCAATTGGGCGAACATCTAGTGCTGCCTTGGGGTCTCGGCCTGGTCAATCAACGGCTTCAACGGAACTATCTCTGCAGCCACCACCTCCAAGGCACCTGGCTGCTTACAATGGTCCAGTTTCTTTGTGTCGTCGCAGTAGCACAGCAGCAGCTTAATAGTCTTGGCAACTTGCTGCTTTCTGTTCTTGTTGAGCAGGCCGGAGCAGACGACGATCTCTTAGCCCCAAATATGGCTGATGATCTTTGCGCGCACTCTGTATATTTTCGGCGCTGCGTCGACGTAGTGCTCCGTCCTGCCGCCGTCGTTGGGTGTACGCGTCTCTGCACAAGGCGAAGGAACGGGAGCTGAACACTTTTCATCCAACAGCGACCTGCAGCTGGGAAGTATGGATTCTGCTTCTCAAAACGGTGGTGTTTGGGCGCAACCGATAGTCACGGTATTTTTTGTGTGTAGCATGATGTCCTGCTGCGGAGGCTGGTGGAGCGACCGGGACGGGCCTGCGGCTAGACTAGTCGACGCAGTGGTAGCCTCAGGCATTGCGCATTCCTTCATGACGCCGTGTTATGCGCAAGCACTCATCTTGATCGTAAACATTTTCTCTATTTATTAGCATTTGCCCACACCTTCCATTGCTACGTAAATGAAGTCGTTGCATAGCACCTTCAAAATAGATATTCATTGCGCTTATTTGACACAATAAAAGAAATCAAATATGACGCTGAAGTCTCGGAGATATCATTTTACGCTCACCGCGTAACTCTCAGTAACCACGACACCTTAACTTATCGTTTACGTCATCATGGTTGTCCGGCATGAGAGCAACCGCCACTCGATCACTTCCCCACAATAAGCTATAGGAAATAAGAAAATCACAATAGAAGAAAGTGACGCACTTGGAATTGGTGTACGGTTAGGAAACACGCGAGGAGCGTCTATGGTAGGAATAGAAAAGCCGTAGTGGCAAAGTATCTAGAAGAGTCGTTTCAGTAATCGACGAGAAATAATTTTTTTATTTACATCTGGGGTCGTACGTGCCAAAACTACGATCTGTTTATGAGACACGCCGTATAGTTGGTGATTCCGGATTAATTTTGAACAGAGGTTGTTTCTTCACCGCACAGCTAAATCTAAGTAGACGAGCTTTTAAAAAAGACCGATCTTAAATGGCAGAGACAGAATTTTGTGAAGTATGCGAAAACGCCTGGACGATGCTGGGGTAATCTTTTCGGGTGTGCTAATGTAGCTCATTAAGCTTTTCTGGCATTGCTTTGCTGGAATTGACACAATGAATTGTACACGCTTGAGTGACCTCATATAAATCACACATTGCAATCGATAGCAAGGAAAAGACGTTCTCGTCAATTGCACAGCGGTCTCAACTGTGACGTAGAAAACGTCCGAAGGCGTCAGTCTCAAAAGTGCAATTATTCAAATGTCCCGGCCCCCGTGGCCGGGATTTGATCCCGCGACCTCGTGCTTAGCAGCGTAACACCGTAGCCACTAAGCAACCATGGTGGGTTATGGACTTTTTTCTGGGCACGATCTGTAATGTCACAGTTGGAACTATAAATGCTGTTCTAGGCGGCCGAAGCATATTCGACTTGAGGGAGACAGATGGTAGTGTAAAACTTGCTTGTGGAACGGTGTAGGAGGATTGAATTCTCTCGATAGTCAACAAACAGAGCCAAGAGTGCGCAGTAGTTCATCGCATTGCAACTCGTTTAGTGTAGGCTGAAAATTATAAGGTTGTATCAAAAAGTACACCGAGATCATTGATCTCACAGACCTTACACAATGGTACAGAATCTACAGAATAAGAAAAATAAGTGCTTTCTGTTCTGTGAGGGAAAGTCACGACTTTGTTCTTAGCAGCATTCAAGATGACGTTATTATCTGAGCACCCTTTAGAAAAAGAAAACAGGTCATACTGCAGGATACGACAAATAATAATAATAATAATAATAATAATAATAATAATAATAATAATAATAATAATAATAATAATAATAATAATAATAATAATAATAATAATAATAATAATAATAATAATAATAATAATAATAATAATAATAATAATAATAATAATAATAATAATAATAATAATAATAATAATTCGTTTTAAAACACAGCATCAGCTTCACTTCGCCTACCTTATCAGCACATGATATAATATTGGTTCCTTCAGACAAATGCAGTAAAGGCGCTAAGGGATACAAAACCATTATCAAAATTGTCCAAAATTGTCTCTCTTAAACCATCGTTTACGCACGTGAATCTCATTGACCAAGTAAGTGACAAGCGCAGAGGCCACAATAACACAAAATTCAGTCAACGCCAGTGTACATACGACAGATTCCTACTGCACTAAACTGATCATACGACATAACAGAACTTGCAGATTACCGCGAAGAGCACAGCAGTCACAGCGACAGCTAGCTCATTACTACGAGCTTTAATAATCCCCGCAATTTGGACGCACACTGTGTCGCTAAATGCATTCGAAGTGACGCGCCAATCTAATAAAACAAGTCACGACTAATGCTAAGCGTTTCTTTTTTTGTACTGTTTCTCATGTCTCTCTTCGCTTAGGCTTATGTCTGTTTCACGCAAACAGATGTCTGACCGCACAGCATCTGACCAGCTTGGTTTGCTTTGGTTTGGTGCCTATAGAAATAGCACAACCCACTACGGGGGATTGGCCATGAATTGGATCTGACCAGTACCGTGGATGTTGACGCTGCATGTGCGAATATAGTGTCACATTAGAGATAGCGCATGGTCTTGTTTGTTCGTTACCTTGTTTGCGTGTTTGTTTCTTTCTTTTTTTATCGTGTGGTAATACAAAAAAATATTAGTGTTCAAGAAACAAGTACACAATTAGAACATTCTACAAAGAGATCATTCAAAATACAGAGTAAGCAGTTTGCGAAGCCTCTTCTTTCTCTTTATTTCTTCACAGGCGAACACGCTGCGTTGCATGATGAGAAAGAAGTGCTCCCGCGTATCCACGCGCAGCTGATGCTCGTTCATCGAATCGCCATTTTGCATCGGAAGCAATCGTTCGAGACGGACAAGAAGTTATCCCCGTTTGTCTGGGGTCACACGTCAACACTGCAGAAGAAAACCAAAATGGCCATGGCCAGAGTATCCGCAACACCTGAACATCGCCCAGTGGCAAGACGTGCCGCCGTTGCCGGTGCCGCTGCCCAAATACACGAGGAACGAGGACGTCCGACGCGGCTTCATGTCAAGCTGGGAGAACCCGGAGCTTCTTCACTCGGTCCTGTCCCGCAATTACTTGTGCAGAATCACCGAAGGCCACCTCGGCATTCTCGGCAACGAAAAACATCCCCGTTCGAGCAACAACATCGAGCTGACTCAGCGCAGCTAGCTACGGGAATCAAGTTCACCGCATTCATCGACGCCGCTTCACGTGATGGCGGCCAGGTGCTACAGCTGTGGATCCGGCTTCTCAAGCCAAATGAGCGGCAGCTTTCTCGACAACCAGAACGCTCACGGCATCACCTAAGTTCTCAAGCACCGAACAGCATCCTGGACACACTGCAGCTTTTGGAACGCACCGAGCCATCCCGAGAATTGCTGCGGCCCTTACAACAGGCTACGTGCTCGGCTTGGTTCGCAACGACTTACATCAAACCGCATCTTTTTGTGAGTTTCTCCGCGCCCAAATGCCGAAATGACGTCACTGGTTGGCGTTCACTGCCTCCGATGTACCACCGCCTTTCACGCAACGCGAACGCTCATCGATTCGTGACGCTGCTGAGCAGCTCACCTCCGTTGGAGCCAAGACCACCTCGGAAAGCAATGCACTCCAAGCCGCCAGCGCAAGTGTGTTGCTGCAGCACACCTGCACCACCTGCCTTTCCTGCTGCTGACATCAGATACTCTAGCCTGTGCGACAACATCTGCGTGGGCGTCGCGCTGGTCCGCGCTGCAGCATTTGCGCTCCCCCAGGATGACGTAGAGAGTGCGCAGGTGATCAATGGCGACGCTGTTCAGGCCCTCCCAGTGGTTGCACTTCTGGCCCAGCAGTTCGGCCAGCTGGGAGAACATCTGCTGCTGGCCCTGGGGCTCGACTTGTTCAACGAGCGGGCTTCAACGGGACCATCTTTACAACGACCGCCCCCAAGCAACCAGTCATAGAGGCGTCTGCAAGAGCGCCCTAGCCACTCTCCAACATGCGCCACCGCTCATTTTCCACAGAAGTAGTAGCCCCGCCTCTCGTTGTAAGGTACGTCGAGGACTCCGTCGTGGAGTCTCGTTGCGTGGGCCCCAGGACGGTCGGGTTTCCTTCTGCGGAGGCTCGTGCAGAGGCTGGCAAAGCCTGGGGTTGGATGAGGCGATGTTCAGAAGACCTGAAGATTCCACATTAATGGACGCCCCCATCGCGGGCGCGTACGCGTATAATGTTAAATATAGTATTTAGTACACCTATTCGACGCAATAAAAGAAACATAGAAATCGACGCGCAGGTCTCCGGGATGTCTTTTTATTCTGAACGCATATTTCGCTGTAACGACAACACCCTAACTTATGAATGACACCATCATAGTTTTCAGCCATGAGCACCCCCGCCGCTCGATCACTTGCGCGCACTGAAAATCACATTTTCAAGCCGCTGATTGATCATCATCATCAGCCTATTTATATGTTCACTGCAGGACGAAGGCCTCTCCCTATGGTGGCCGCTTCTGGTGCAGCACGTCCACAACGTGCTGGACCAAGAGGCATGAGCCTACCAGAAGGCCCGGACTTGGGCTTAATTTTTTTTGGTACTAATAAGTATTATTCTCTCTCCTTGCGATCTCCAATTACCCCTGTCTTGCGCTAGCTGATTCCAACTTGCGCCTGAAAATTTCCTAACTTCATTACACTGAACAATATCTGCGTACAATTCAAAAATAAAGTTTATTGCTCCCAATTTTACCGTTACCACTTCTTCATTCTTTCCTGCAAATATAAGTGCGTACATACACTCGATTCTTAGCACATCCCTCACAGTGGGGACGTGCCATATTTTGAAGTCTCATCATCATCATATGGCAATCATTTTCGTCATCAAAAAGATGAATTGGTGTGTCTTATGAAACTTGCTTGAATGCCTACGGTACCAATAGAAAACCGCCGTAATAACGCTGTATCTAAACTAGTCTGCTAATATAATTATGCGAATGATGATTACCGACGACACTAACAAGAAATGCGCATATTTGCGAATTTCGCTGCAAAGCTCTTAGTGTGACTATAAGCGCTCGAAAACGTTATATGCCTGTTCTCACCCTGTCATGAAAATCATTGGTCATTCAGCGAGTTTATATTTAAGTGAAACGGGGGCTTATTAGGGTAGTTTGCAGTCAAATCTTGTTGCAGTCAAAGTGTGTTGGTTAGTTAAGGTCTGGGTGAAAATTGCTTTACCCTCTTTTTCTGCATGCTTAGAGGTGTTATATGAAATGCTTACAAATTTTTCCCACTACCCTGACAGAACCAAAAGCGGCAGCAGTGTTATAGATGAAGAAAATCGGTGCCAGGTTATGCGTGATCGGAACGGAAATTTTGCACTGTATAGTTTATAAATTGCCTTTATAGCAAGTTTCTCACTCAAACTTTGCGAAACTATACAAGGTTATTTTAAAAAATTCCTGATAGCTTTTTCTTCGAGTGCGTTCTTACCACACTCGAACTTGAACCGCCCATCATTATACACAGCCTCGAGCTGTTCTTTGGCATGGTTGTAGAAGATACAGAGGAGGATGAAGGTAAAAGGTTGAACGCAGTAACGCAGCCGTATGCAGCAGACTTCAACCTGGAAGAAGAGGAGAGGTTGAACGCAGTAAGACAGCCGTGTGCAGCAGACGTCAACCAGGAAAAAAAATAGAGGTTGAAATCAGTAACGCAGCCGTATGCAGTAGACGTCAACCAGGAAGAAGAGGAGATGTTGAACGCAGCAACCCAACCATATGCAGCAGACGTCTGCCAGAAAGAGCACGACAGCCTGAATGTAGGAAGACGACGCGGCGGAAGGCTCCATGTGGGCTCCCAAGCAACCGGAGCAAAGAGACCGGCAGCCCCTGCCGGATGGGAAGGACTTCTTCGTGCCGGCTTTCGTTTCGTGGGCCCCACGACGGTTGGGTTTCCATCTGTGGATGCTGGTGTAACGGCTGCCACAGCCTGTGGTTGGACGAGGTGATGTTAAGGGGACCTGGAGATTGCGCATAAATTGACGAGGTCGGAACGTGTGGAGATGTGTTCGTCGTAAACATTTACTGTTTATTAGTAAGAGACCAGAAGGACCGTTGGCGTTTTAGTGTACTGGCCGCGAATAATATTCCATACAGTACTTTACAGGACCTATTTGACGCAATAAAAGAACAATAGAATTTGACGCGCCGGACTCGAGGATGTCTTTGTATGCTGACCGCGTAACTCTATCATTTCCCCCTCACGGAACACATTTTCAAGCCGTGACGCAATATATCCGTACAAATAAAAAATAGTCTACTATTCCAAACTTTACCTTTACCACTTGTTCATTCTTTGCTACAAATATCTGTGCGTAATATCACCCACATATTGACAGATCCCTCATAGTGGGTACGTGCCATATTTTGAAGGCTTATCACTTTCATAATACAATCACCATCATCATCAACAGGATGAATAGGTGTGCTCTTAAGAAACACGCCTGAAGAATGTCTATAGTACCAATGGAGAACGGCCGTGCCAACACTATATCAGGAAATGCGGCAATTTCGCAGCAAAGCGCTTAGTGCCACTAGGCACGCGAAAAGAAGCACTCGATAACGTTACAAGCGTGTTCTCACATTGTTCTGAAAAAACTTTTATCATTCAGCGAGTTTATATTTAAGATAAATGGAGGCATATTAGGGGTGCATTGCAGTCAGATTTTGAAGTGTATTGGTTATAAGGGCTAAGTTAAAATTGCCAAACCCCCGTTTTCTGGATGCTTATAGACACTTGATATGACATGCTCAGAAATTTTATCCACTACCCTCGAAGAACCGAAAGCGGAAGCAGTAATATATTTGGAGAAAATAGACGCCACGTTGAGTTATCTGCACTTAAATTTTTAACTACATAGTTTGTGAACAGTTTTTGCAGCAAATTACTCGTGCTTTGCAAAGCTCTGCAACCTTATTTTAGGAAATTCCTTATAGGCTCCCCTAGTCTCCTGAAAGAACTGAGCGTGCCCCAATGTTGAAATTAAGGGGTATTCTTATGAAGGATGTGTGGGCTAAATTTCCAGAAAGTCAGTCAAAGATGGGCTTTGCAAAAAGTTCTTGATTAAAGTCCTCAGAAGTGTTTTACGGCCATTGTCCATATTATTCTTTAGTCCTTGGGGAACTGTACTCGATAATGTGTTCATATTGTTACGTGAAGGACGTGTCAATTAAACAATAAACTATTTACAGATTATATTTACAGCAGCGGTTGCAGCGCTGACCAGTTGGATTCACAGCGCAAACACAGTTCGTAATTTCTCCTCTTAACTCGAGTGATGCCGCTCGGGCGCCTCGTTAAAACGACCAAATACAATAGGCGTGTAGCATAATCCCACAGCGGCAGAAACGACGTCTCGGAGCGTCTAAAAGTCATCACTGAGAGGGTAATACTTCTTCAGTCGTGTAACGTGCACAATATCACTTGACTGGGAAGCAGATGGGGCGTCAGGGGCGATTTCGTAGGCGACGGGAGTCACGGCACGAAGCACTCGGCATGGGCCTGTTTAGTGAGAGCAATTTTTCTGACAGGCCGACCTGACGCGACGGAGACCACAGAAGCACCAAAGAACCAGGCGGGAAGTGCACGTCTCGGTGTCGCCGGTCGTACAAACGCCTTTGACTCTAATGGAAGTTCAGAAGGCGGTCACGGACAATTTCCCTTGAGTGGGCAGCGTGCGTGATATCGATTCTTTGGAAATGAGAGTGATGCTGGTGCTGATTAGTGGATAAAGTTAAACGTTTTTGGTAATTGTTGCAAATGTTTACAAAATGGCCGTTTTCTGCCAACTTTCATGCGTTATACGAGATTTACAGCAGGTTTCTCCGGAGTCCTCGGTGAACTAACAAATCACGTTGTAAGAGGCAGGCAATGGGTGATGTGTAGGCGAAGTTCAAATCTGTAGAATAAATACGGTCTTTGCTGTAAATTTATGTAATCAAGCTCTCCGGAGCGTTATTAGTGTGTTATCAATGGCGCAGAATTTTCGCCACTTTCCTATAAGAGCCGTATACAGCTGCCACCAACAAGGAATCAAAATTTAACAAAAAAAAAACAAGAAATAAAATAAAAATGGTAGAACGCAATGACTAAAGTGCATGCGCAGTTTTCTGTGCATAAAATACAGCCTTTATCAATAATATTTTTTCGGGAACTGTTTGAGAGCGTCACTTTGTTTAGATTTCGTGGAACTAGGGAGCAGGTTTAATGGGTGATGAGTAAACGCTGTTCAGAGTGTGTCGTTTAATTAAGGCTTTTTCAGTAAATTACTTATGCAGATTTACTGGGCGCTACAAGGGAGTTTAATGAAGGGCGTATAATTTCCCCATACGGTACTGGCAGAACTATGACAGCCACCGCAATAAGGTTTAGTGTAGGGGGAGGGGGGCAGTACGTCTTTTGTTCATGAGAACTTAGAAGTGTGTTTGTGATGTAGGGCCGTTGCTAAACATTTGTTAACTGAGTGTTTCATACGGGTGAATCGTTTCATACGGGAAATACGGGGAAACTTTTAGTACGTGTGAATCAAGAGACGTATTCAGAAACGACTCACTTCAGCGATAATATCGCCTCGGTGACAATATCGCCATCAGGCGCGCGCTGATTAATTGGTTGAGCAAAACAGATGACGTCGTTCTCAACCACTTCAGTGCTAATTTCACATTACACAGTATCAATGTTGGCGTCATAACGATACCTGCAGCTTTCTCCAAGCGACATCTTCCAAGAATACTTCATGCAATCTTTGCGTCGTTTCTTGCGGGAATCATCATCTTGTTGGAGGCGTCAACCATTATGAATCCTTGAACAAGCAAGAAGTAGCCAGAGAAGTCTGTACTTCTCTCCAACGTGTATCGTATCTCGGGTTGGAGACCTGTATTCCGTCAAGCTGCAGTCGCTGTTATCATTGTCGTGCCGTTAACGTCGTCCGTGGCGTTGTTAACGTGGCATTGTACGGGCGTCATTCGCGTCTCTTCGTTGTTGTTGTTGTTGCCTCAAAACATGGTCGTTCGTCGTTGGCGTGTTCATCTTCGTCGTGTTTTTTTTTTTTTTTTTTTTTTTTTTTTTTTTTTTTTTTTTTGTGACCAGCGCCAACGATTTTCGTTTCAGTGGCCCTACAAATTACTTTGTGACACTGGTCGACCTGCACAGCGCACATGCCTCGAGGCCTCAAGTAGGGGAAGAAGCGACCAAGTTGAATGCACAGAAAGACAACGACTAATAGTGACTGATTTTACAGGATATACTGATACCCAAGTTCATCAACAGTTTAAAAATAAATAAATAAATATAAAAAGGTGGCGTCGCAAGCAATATCTAGCGCGCACTAAAGCACACCGCAACATCCAGGCTCCACAACGGTTTGTGACTACAAAGTGTCGTGCATCGACACAGCGTTTCGCCAGCACATGTTGGTGTCAGCACAGGTGCGGATAGAGTTACGCCATAGGTGCCACATAATATCTTTGTTTGTTAGGTTGCTATAGCGTGTTTGGTTATTCCTTTCATTTTAATCAAATGAAGGTACAAACATTTTGTTAGTCTTAAAAGAAGCTAACACCATCAAGAAAATCAAAAAGTTATGCAGCTTTCTTACCATACTTATGAAGCTTCTTTTTGTTTACTTCTTCACAGCCAAGACAACCAAAAATTATTCCTTCAAATTTTAAGATGCTATAGCATGAAAATATTATTATCGATTAGAATTCATTTATTATTTCATTCTGAAGTAAGAAAATCCTATTTAAGTATCCATCATTTTTCTTCCCGCTGCCGCCCGATTCATGGCCAATCCCCTGCAGTGGGCTGTGCTATTTCTATAGGCACCAAACGAAACGAAACCAAGCACCAGGCGTTGCGCGATGAGAAAGAAATTTTCCCGGCCGTCATCGTGCAGTTGATGCTCGTTCATTTTATCGCCATGCACGAAGAACGAGAACGTTCGACGCCTCTTCGGAGCAAGCAAGGAGACCCTGGAGCGTCTGCGCAGGGTCGTATTAGACATTCACTCGTCCACAGCCACCAAGGACTACTTCGGCGTTCTGGGACGCAGATACAGCCTCCGACAGCTCATCACAAACGTGCTGACGCAGCGTAACGAGCTACGGGAAAATTCGCCACGTTCATCGAGGCCACTTCCAGTGACGGCGACCGACAGTTACCGATCTGGATCATGCTCCTCACGTCGGCTTAGCGGCGCCTTCCTCGGGAACAAGAACGACCTGCGCCAGCGTATCACAAGCGTGCTCAAGCAAGGACCAGCATACTTCACACTCCTCAGCTCCACGCTAACTGTCCAACCTCTGCCTCATTTACGACAAGGCGTCTGCAGGGCTTGATCTGCAGCGACTCCCAGCAATCCGCAGCTTGTTCTGAGCTTCTTTGCGCCCGGATGCCAAAAGGACGCCACTGGTTGAGGTTCGCTGCCGCTGAAGCTCGGTCGCCTTACGATGCGGGCGAAGGCACCAGGATTCATGGCGTAGAGTTTGCGCAGGTGAGCAATGCCGACGCTGTTGAGGCCCTCCCACTGATTAGAATTGTGGCCCAGGAGCCCGGCCAATTGGGCGAACATCTAGTGCTGGCTTGGGGTCTCGGCTTGTTCATTCAGCGACTTGAACGGAACTATCTCGGCAGCCACCACCTTCAAGGCGCCTGGCTGCTCCCGACGGTCCAGTTTCTCTGTATTCTTTACGGTGTCGTCACTGTAGCCCTGCAGCAGCTTAGTAGTCTTGGCAACCTGCGACTTTCTGTTCTTGTTGATCAGGCCGGAGCGGACGACGGTCTCTTAGTCCAAAATCTGGCTGATGATCTTTGCGCGCACTCTGTATATTTTCTGCGCTGCGTCGACGTAGTGCTCCGTCCTGCCGCCGTCGTTGGGTGTACCCATGTCTCCACAAGGCGACAGAACGAGTGCTAAATACTCTGCATCCAACAGCGACCTGCAGCTGGGAAGTATGGATTCTGCTTCTCAAGACGGTGGTGTTTTGGCGCAACGGATCGTCACGGTATTTTTTGTGTGTCACATGATGTCCAGCTGCAAAGGCTGGTGGAGCACCCGGGACAGGCCTGAGGCTAGACTAGTCGACGCAGTGGTGGCCTCAGGCATTGGGCATTCCGTCATGACGCCGTGTTATGCACAAGCACTCATCTTGATCATAAACATTTTCTACATTTTTAGGATTGGCCCACACCTTTCATTGCTACGTAAGCGCAATCGTTGCATAGGACATTCAAAATAATCATTCATTGCACTTATTTGACACAATAAAAGAAATCAGATTTGACGCTGAAGCCTCGGAGATATTATCTTACGCTGACCGCGTAACTCTCAGTAACCACGACGCCTCAACTTATCGTTTACGTCATCGATGTTATCCGGCGCGACAGCCACCGCCACTCGATCACTTGCGCACAATAAGGTATAGGAACTTAAAAAATCACAATAGAAAAAAGTTACGCACATTGAATCGGTGTATGGTTAGGAAACACGCAAGTAGCGTCTATGGTAGGAACACAAAAACCGTAGTGGCAAAGTATCTAGAAGAGTCGTTTCATTAGGCGACGAGAATTAATTTTTCATTAACATCTCTGGTCTTACGTGCCAAAACAACGATATGTTTATGAGAAACGCCGTAATTGGTGATTCCGCATTAATTTTGCAACAGAGGTTGTTTCTTCACCGAGCAACTAAATCTGAGTAGACGAGCGTTCTTGCACTTCGCCGCAACCGAGCTGCGGCCGCCGCCGCCGGGAACGAAACCAGTGCCATTAAACTAACGCGGCAGATGGCGAAACAAAAAAGAAATCCGGCAATTATTTTCTTTCAAATGACAGAGCCATGAATACAGTAGGTATCCGAAAGAGAACCAACGAGGCTGATTTTATCTTCTGCGGATGTTTTCATGCATCATGTGGATAACAGAATGGCTGCGAAACCAAATAATCATTTTATAGCCATTTTTACTAACCCTACAAACACTGCAAATGTGCCGGTGACCGACTTTGTTCTCTACAGAATTACGCATCTAAATAAATGACCATATTGCTACAAATATCCCCCTTCAAGAGTATATAATGATTTTAAAGGGAAGCTTTATTTGTGTAACTCCCTGTGATTAGGCCTGTCGACGTCGTCTGCCTCGACGGGCAGAAGCTGCTCGTTGGGAACCAGCTCCCCCGGACCGCAGCCGCCCGATTGGCTTCGACCACATGCCAATAAAGACCTAATAACACATTTGCCTTCTTCCCTCGAGCAAGGCAGCGCTTTGTGACGCTTGGTACGTTAATCGTTTCGCGTAGCAACAATGTACGCATAAAATTAATTGTGGGGTCTAACGTCCCAAAACTTCGTAGCAAGTTTCGACGGAAGCCGCAGTGGAGAGAGCCGTCGTCTTTTTGTTTACTTCTTCAGAGCCGAGCACGAAGCTATGCACAATGAGAAAGAAGTGATTCCGCGCATCCTCGTGCAGTTAAAGCTCGTTCATTGGATCGCCATTTTCAAGAAGCAGCTTCAATTCTATTCGCATAAGAAGGTCACCCTGAGTCACTGGGGTCGCACGCGATCAAAAGCGACAGAAGGCGACATCCTGACGGCCAGAGGATCCACAGCGCCTGAACATCGCCGAATGGCAAGACGTGTCGGCGTTGCCGGTGCGGCTGCCAAGAAGCAAGGGAAACGAAAACGTTGGACGCCTCTTCGTGACAAGCCGCGAGACCCTGGAGCTACGGCGCTGGGTCCTACTATGTGCCTACCCATCCAGAGCCACCGAGGACTGCATCGGCGTTCTCGGTATCGAAGACGATCCACATCAGCGCATTGTCATCGCGATTACGCAGCGCAACTTCCAATGGGAGTCTTGTTTACTGCGTTCGACGAAGCGACTGCCATTGACGGCGACGAGCAGCTGTATCGGCCGATCTTCGTACCGAATACGTCTGAGTTGCACTTTTCTCGGCAACAAAAGCAACGTGCGTTAACGCATGACCAACGCTCTGACGCAGGTAATTTAGCTACAGGACTCCTGTTCGCTTCCTTCGTCGAGGCCGCGTCTAGTGACGGCAACCGCCAGCAGCAGCTTTGGATTCTGCTTCTCACGACGCGTGACCGGCGCCTTCCTCGGCAGCAACGACGATCTGTGTCAGCGCATCACCAACGTGCTGACACACGGACAAGCATGCTTGATGCTCCGAAGCTGTCGGAACGCACAAAGCCATGGGGCCAAGCTCTCCTGCGACCCTTACAACGGGCCGTGTGCGCGACTTGGGCTTCAGCTTCTTGTATCAACCCGCAGCTGTTTGTGAGCTTTTCTGCGCCGAAATGCCGAAATGACGTGACTGATTGCCGTTCGCTACCACCGAAGCACGGTCGTCTTTCGTTGAGCGCCAACACCTCAGGATTCATAGACCTGCTGTACAGCTCCCCTCTGCTTACGTCAAGACCACCTGAAAGGTCATCCCACAGCAAGCAGTTGGACCGGCTCCTTTCCTGCAGCGTGCCTCAACCTTCTCCCTTTCCTGCTGCTGTCACCGGCGCCTGTTGCCTTTTAGACAAAAGCTGCGTAGAAGTCACCATGGTCCGTGCTATACCAGTTGCGAGCCTCAAGGATGACGCAGATGCTGCGAAGGTGCAGGATCGCTGCACTGTTGACACCCTTTCAGGAGTTGCTCTTGTGGCTCAGGAGAAAGGCGAGCTGGGCGAACATCTTCTGCTGGCCGTGAATCTCAAACTGCTTAAGCAGCGGCTTCAACGGAACACTCACTGCATCCACCGCCTCCAAACAGCCGGCCACCGAGGTCTCTGCAACGACGTCCTGGCCGCACTCGAAATTTCGCCGCCGCTCATTGTGCAGAGCCTGGAGCTTTTCTTTGGCAAGATGGCAGAATACACGGAGCAATATTACGGTAAAAGATTGAATGCGGTAACACCGCCGTATGCAGGAGACGTCAACCAGGATGAACACGACAGGCTGAATGCAATCAGGCAGTCCTTCAACGACGAAGTTGAGGAATACGCGGCGAAAAAGTACATGTGTGCTCCCACGCGCCCGGAAGAAATACATCGGTGTCTCCTATCCGATCCGTCCGAGGTCAGCTCCGTCCTATGGAAAGCGTCCAAGCCATGGTGCAAAAGCGATGCCAGCGACGAGTACGACGAAGAGTTGTGCGCGCCGACCCAGATGCACGACCCTCCACCCCCGAAAGTGCATGCGTTCCTGAATTACACGAGAGAGTCAGCCAAGAGAAAAATGGCGCAAAAGGGCAACATCGACGACAAGACACCGCCACTATCGCCAAAAACTACAACTGACGAGACTCCACCACCTTCCTACGGCTTTGTTCAGCAGAGCGAGTCGGAAGCTAATGACGACGAGGCGAGTAAGACCACAGCCCAACGCTCTCCATGTCTTCTGGACATAGCCGGAATGATAGGCTCACCCGTCATCACAAGCGTCGGAAGGATGTCGAACAAGCAACTGAGGAGGGGAACGAGTCTGAAGAAGCCCACATGTGACACCTTCCTAGGACTTCCCGGTGAGGAGAGTGATGCTGAAGCATATAATTGATGCTGCAGCAGCATCAGGAAGCTTCCTCGCATTCAAAGGCATCTAAGAAACTAACATTATAATTGATGCAGCAGCAGCACCAGGAAGCTTCCTCGCATTGAAAGGCATGAAAGAATATTAAGCCGACGACGACAAATATTTGGGCTCAATTTCTCCAGGTATTTATCTTGCTGAGCCCATGGTGAGTGAGGCTCAACAAACTACCGAGCCCTCAAGCATCATAACCACTTGCGGCCCACCGAAGGTACCTGTGGAGCCGCAAGAATGCATTGACGATAATAAAAGAAACGTTACTGCTGAAGACGGTGACGCACCCCTACTTATATGACCGATGTTACGGAACTTGACACACCTGCTACTGATAATGAAGATTGTTCTGCTCATAATTATACTCTCAAAGATTTAAACCAGGCTGATGAAGCCTGCACAAGCAGCGAAATGCCGGCAAACACTCGCAAGACATCTGGCGCTGCGACACTTTTTGAACAAGTTTGCAGCCCGGCGAGGGGGCGCACCCTTGAAAAAAGACAGGCCAGCAGACATCCCATCCTCTTCGGCAAATGTGTAGTAGAAGCATCGCGGTGACACGGCCGGGAATAAGGCTTAACGGCGTAACTGCCGTAGGCTGGTGCGGATGTGACCGTCTAATTGTGCCCCTCTGCCCCGTGAGCTTCGCGCAAATTCCGCAATCTTCCATGATGCGTCAACGAAGAAGCGACCAGGAGCTAGAAGTGTGGATCCCGCTTCTCAAGACGACCGGGTTCGAGTGGAACAAACAATACCAATATTATGATGTGTCGCGTGGATTCTTGCGGAGAATGATCGTGGGGCGACCTAGACGGCGAACTGTTGGATGAGGTGACGCAAAATGGACCTGGAACGTTGAGCACGGTTTGATTACGCCGCGAGATGTGCGCGCCGTGGTTTCGATCATAAACATTTTGTCTATTATAATTAGTTCACACGAACCCTTAATAGGTCAGTGGAATCACCGTGTTCAATTTTCGCTATATTCCTTTATTGCGCTTGTTTGAGAATATAAAACAACTTGATTTGACGCGCAGTTTTCGGGGATATCTTTTTAAGGCCTAAGCGTAACTCACAGAAAGCACGACACTTTAACGTTCCGTTGTTCCGTTCATATCGTTGCACGCCACACGAGAGACTGCCAATCAATCACTTGAGCACATGGAGGAGCACGTTTTTATGTCGTTCAGCAATGTTTCCATTCCAACTGCTACAAAACAAAAATGTGCTGATCTATCACATATGTTGGGATCTTAGTCAACCAGGACATTGTTGAAGTGGTCAAATTATTGCTTTATTATGTAATTTGATGCCTACAATGGTCTTTACTTTAATCCAATGCAACATGTAGTTTTATACAACATATTTGTACATGCACCACAAAAGTTTCTGAACTGCACGCGAATTACATGTAATTTATTATAATTTATTATAATTTATTATAACAAAATGTGGCGCCGGCTGTGCATCCTGAAAATTCCTGGCTAGACCAGGCCCGGCGAGCCGCAGAAGCCAGTGGGGCCCTGGAATAGGGGTTCCATCCATTAGAGGTGGGCAAAACGGCTCACTTCAGTGAGCGGCTCGGAACGGCTCCGCTCACTGAAATGAACCGGCTCATTTGAACGGCTCACCGGTTCCCTTAAATCTGTAGTCTGTCTTATGTACAGTCTAGCTATTTGGCTTTGAAAAATCGATGTATGCATTAGAATAACCGTGTTATATGTGATTTCGCTATGTTTGGAGAATATTTATCAATTACTTATTTTCAAAACGTGAATTTTTAATTGTAATGTACCTTTCTTTCCTGATATTGAGGATAAAATGCTTATACTACTGTAAGACAGAATGCTATGTATTTTTTAGAAAATATAACCTCATTGTCATTACAGGAGCTTTTCTGTTTTTGTGGTGTATTAAAATCAACTTTGGTCAAAATAAGAAAAATTATTGTGAGCGAGCGAGTGCCAGTAGCGCGAGTCGGCCCACACCGGCCACCAATCGTCGGTCAGAAATCGAAAAACATAGAAACCCAGCAGAAGACCCAGCTCTGACGGAACGGTTCGGCACGGCTCATTCAAGGAGAGAGGACCGGCTTCCTCACTCCGAAAGAACCGCCGCTCACTTACTTAACCACGGCTTCCTCTGTCTTCAAAAGAGCGGCCCACTGCTGAGCGCTCAGGAGCGAGCCGGATCTTTTGAAGAGCGAGAGAGCCGAGGCGAAAAGAACGGCCCGCTCCTGAGCGCTCAGGAGCGAGCCGGATCTTTTGAAGAGCGAGAGAGCCGAGGCGAAAAGAACGGCCCGCTCCTGAGCGCTCAGGAGCGAGCCGGATCTTTTGAAGAGCGAGAGAGCCGAGGCGAAAAGAACGGCCCGCTCCTGAGCGCTCAGGAGCGAGCCGGATCTTTTGAAGAGCGAGAGAGCCGAGGCGAAAAGAACGGCCCGCTCCTGAGCGCTCAGGAGCGAGCCGGATCTTTCGAAGAGCGAGAGAGCCGAGGCGAAAAGAACGGCCCGCTCCTGAGCGCTCAGGAGCGAGCCGGATCTTTCGAAGAGCGAGAGAGCCGAGGCGAAAAGAACGGCCCGCTCCTGAGCGCTCAGGAGCGAGCCGGATCTTTCGAAGAGCGAGAGAGCCGAGGCGAAAAGAACGGCCCGCTCCTGAGCGCTCAGGAGCGAGCCGGATCTTTCGAAGAGCGAGAGAGCCGAGGCGAAAAGAACGGCCCGCTCCTGAGCGCTCAGGAGCGAGCCGGATCTTTCGAAGAGCGAGAGAGCCGAGGCGAAAAGAACGGCCCGCTCCTGAGCGCTCAGGAGCGAGCCGGATCTTTTGAAGAGCGAGAGAGCCGAGGCGAAAAGAACGGCCCGCTCCTGAGCGCTCAGGAGCGAGCCGGATCTTTTGAAGAGCGAGAGAGCCGAGGCGAAAAGAACGGCCCGCTCCTGAGCGCTCAGGAGCGAGCCGGATCTTTCGAAGAGCGAGAGAGCCGAGGCGAAAAGAACGGCCCGCTCCTGAGCGCTCAGGAGCGAGCCGGATCTTTCGAAGAGCGAGAGAGCCGAGGCGAAAAGAACGGCCCGCTCCTGAGCGCTCAGGAGCGAGCCGGATCTTTTGAAGAGCGAGAGAGCCGAGGCGAAAAGAACGGCCCGCTCCTGAGCGCTCAGGAGCGCTCAGGAGCGAGCCGGATCTTTTGAAGAGCGAGAGAGCCGAGGCGAAAAGAACGGCCCGCTCCTGAGCGCTCAGGAGCGAGCCGGATCTTTCGAAGAGCGAGAGAGCCGAGGCGAAAAGAACGGCCCGCTCCTGAGCGCTCAGGAGCGCTCAGGAGCGAGCCGGATCTTTTGAGCCGCTCTTTTGAAGAGCGAGTGAGCGGTGGTTCAGTAAGTGAACGGTTCAGTAAGTGAGCGGCGGTTCTTTCGTTCTTCAGCCGAAGGCGAGGGGGTGAAGGCGACTCTTGCGAGGAAGGGCGGGAGGGCAGTTGCTTTCTCGTACCGCTAATGGATGGCGTGGAAGTCGCACCCAGCAGAAGACCCGGCTCTGACGGAACGCATCGGCACGGCTCTCTGAACGCGAGAGAACCGGCTCCCTTTCTCCAAAAGAACCGCCGCTCATTTTTACTGAACGAGCGCTCACTCGCTCTTTTAAAAGAGCCGCTCACAAGATCCGGCTCGCTCCTGAGCGACCCATCTCTACCATCCATATACCGGCTGTATGGGGTATTCGATTGCACATACACTTTTATGCGACTACAATCTTTAGCTTACTTCAGCAACATTGTGTATATCTATCTATATATCTATCTATCTATCTATCTATCTATCTATCTATCTATCTATCTATATGACTGTCTATCTTTCAGAGGCCCAAGTTGTCTAATAGCTTGGTCCACTAGGCATGTGCTCTTGGTTGTGACGCCGTCGTGTTCGTTCCATTGTCATCATTCCAGCTTCATAGTCTCACGCTCGTCATGTCGTGGTGGTCACGCCTTATACTCCGACCCAGAGTACCCAAGTTGTCTAATAGCTTGGGTCACTAGGGATGTGCTCTTGGTTGTGACGCCGTCGTGTTCGTTCCATTGTCATCATTCCAGCTTCATAGTCTCACGCTCGTCATGTCGTGGTGGTCACGCCTTATACTCCGACCCAGAGTACCCAAGTTGTCTAATAGCTTGGGTCACTAGGGATGTGCTCTTGGTTGTGACGCCATCGTGTTCGTTCCATTGTCATCATTCCAGCTCATAGTCTCACGCTCGTCATGTCGTGGTGGTCACACCTTATACTCCGACCCAGAGTACCCAAGTTGTCTAATAGCTTGGGTCACTAGGGATGTGCTCTTGGTTGTGACGCCATCGTGTTTGTTCCGTTGTCATCATTTCAGCTTCATAGTCTCACGCTCGTCATGCCGTGGTCGTCACGCCTTATACTCCGACCCAGAGGCCCAAGTTGCCTAATAGCTTGGCCCAGTATAGGTGTGAGCGCGTGGTCGCGATGCCTTCTTGCTCATTGCATCGTCGTCATTCCAGCTTTGTCATCCAGCCCTCATCATACCATCGTCGTCATACAGACGTCGTCATCAAACCGTCTCGATGTCGTCGTCGTCACGTTTTATACAATCGTCAAATTTTAAGAATCGATATCTCATTGTCGTCAAGCTGTCGCCGTTATACGCCATTGTCGCTCACTCGATCTCATCCCTTCTTCATCTTTCCATCGTCACTACGTCGGAATGGCTGTTTCTTTTCGCATTCCCGTCGAGAGTCACCGAGAAATGAGTTCTGGCGTAATTTTCTGTTCGCCTCGTGCGCCTCGGGCTCTACTTTTTTGCTCAATATAGCGAGCAGCATTCGATGACAGCATGTATAGTTTTTAAGACTTGGGTAGCCTGACAGATTTGGGAAAGGTGAAATTAGCCTAAATGCTTTAACAGGTGAATTTGGCAGTGTTTTGTTCTATCATCGCTACAACACGGTAAAATCTTCGGCGCGCAACCGAGGTCATGGCTTCCCTCAGAGTGCTATGCCAGTTCCCCTACATTAATAATTTTAACTTTAATTTTGGGGCTTTACGTGCCAAAACCACGGTCTGGTAGTCCGGGAGTCCGGCTTAATTTTGACCACCTGGGGTTCTTTAACGTGCAACCAATGCACGGTACACTGGCGTTTCTGCATTTCGCCACCATCAAAACGCGGTCGTTGCGGCCGGGATTCGATCCCATGACCTTGTGCCTCATTAGCAGCGTAAGGCCAAAGCCACTAAGCAACCACGGCGGGTTTTCTCTACATTAGACCCGCTGACATGAAGAAACGCTACGCAAAGTTGCACATGAAAATTTACACCTCCAACTATCAGAATACAAAGCTTTGCAAACAATCGTTCTTGGAAGCAACTAGACTTTATTTCACACTTGATCAAAAAGCTGCCAACACAAAAGCACAACTACTCAGGCTAAGGTTCACGCATCAGTTTCTACGACTACGCCTATCTATGCGTCACTCACATGATCAGAAGCACTTCCGAGAACTCAACCATTCCAATAGCGAGGCATGACCAACATTACATGACATGACGCCTGCGTTTTCAATGATCTTCCCTATTAGCCACCATGTTCGTAAGTTGCGCTGGCTAACACTTTGAGAGCTACTTTTGGTACATGTCGACAAATACCCTATAGCAAAGTTCAAGTAGGTACAGTCGCTGCTGTATGTCTTTATTGCTAGAACTTCGCTAGCTTCACTTGAAGACATTTGTTTTGAACACGCAGGCGAACTGAAGGTGTCTTTTGGGCCCCGCTTGCTAGAATTGCAATCCTTACAATCTTTGCGTCTTCTGTTGCAGGCGTCACCATCTTGTCTATAACCATAACTAATACGTGTTTTTACTCATCTTAGTGCGTCTTGTGCGACGAAGCCGGCGTTACACTGTTGTGTGGGTATGCGTGTATTATTTCATCTGTGCAAATTCTTCATCTGTGCGCGCCTGCCCATCTCGGACGGCATCACGGCCTCGTGTACGCATGTTCCGAGCTCCGCGAATAGACGTATACATGTCGGCACTCGCTGAAGTACGAGTTGGAAACTTATCCTCGCCTTAGCTCTATCTCCATTTTCTCTATTCAGCTAACTCCGCTTTATATTTTCCGAACCTGGGAGTCCTTCTTTTATTTCGTAAATTATTTCTTGTCAAGAAGCAGCCGTTACAATTACAGGGTTGCTAAGTATTTTCCATGTAGTTACATTTTCATTAAAAAAAACTGCTTATCGAATCGGCTAATACAGACAGTAAGCTAGTTTCTGCCACTTTCATTTTTCTTATTCCCTGTCGAGAACATGAAGCTTATCGCTAATTTATCCTTCATTCATATTTATCTTTGAATTTATTTAAAATTTTCTTTTTTATGCTTTCACGTTGTTCTTTTTCGTAATCTTCGTCGTCTGTAGTAGGAAACAGGACTAAATTTGAGACTAAATATATAGCGCTGCTGTTTTGACGACCAGCATTATCATATCGATAGTCTTCTCATCCTGCATAATTCTTTCGTTTGCCTTTCGACCTTTGCCAGCACAGAGCAGCAGGTCAGGAAGTTTGTGTAGAGCTCTCGGCCTTTCTATAAATTCTACTGATACCATTCTGTTCTCGCCTAATGGCTTGGCATTACCCTGCCTCATACCGGCTTCTCGCAGCAACTATGAAACCTCCCATCGTCTTCAGTAGTCTGCATCTAACTGCGCAAAAAACATTAGACATTGTGGTCATCGGTACAGGGAATGGTATACTAGAGATGATGACTTAAAACAGTGTTGCGCGCGCAGCTGTATCGTGTCACACGCTGCCTATTCCGAGTGAACGACCGCCACAGGCTACGCATCAAAAGTCGTGATCTTTTATCGCGTCTAACACGCCACCAAGCGTGATCGCAATCACACATTGCATGACGTGGATTCGAATACACCGTCTGCTATGGCCCTTTGAACTAAGTGCCACCGCAGAAAAAAAAAATGAGGCTTTCAAGTTTATCTCTTTACCAACGGAAACGGCGGTAACACTAATGTGAAACCCAAATATACCGTGTGTATTCTTTTTCCTTTAATTCAAACAGATGTTTTAATAATAGCAGCGAGCGTGTAGCGCAACTGAGCTTGTTCGAGTCGATTAGCAGAAGGGGCGGATACTTTGAGCAAGTTACTTGGTGGAATCATTTTGAGCATATGAGCAACTTACAGAAGGACTCCGCCTTCGTATGTACAGGTGGATTTACGTATTTACATGTGGAATATTCGATATGTTTGCCTTTAAATTTAGCGTTATAAATAAACAATCTTTAGAGATTTTAGAAAAAAATAGATTGCTACGACTTTTGTTGTCAGAAAAGCAAATTTGCTTCTTAACCTGTTAGTAAGACGGATAGAACGCGTCACGTGGCTGTACGATGAGTGTGCATATATTAACACGGGAAGTTTCAGTAAACGTCACTTGCTAGAGACCTCCCGCATGTTTATCTGTGTGTCTTACTGTGTCGTTGTCTTCAAAGCGCGCCCCAGCACAACTGCAACCAAACGTTAAGATAATAAAACATTATAAAAACACGAAAGAGCCAGATAAACAGGCACATATAATTAGCAAAATCCAGCAATAACGTAATATATAGAGACAGAGCACATATACGGAAGAAGAAAGAAACAGTGGGAACGCAGGAGAGGAGTAGAGCAAGTAAGAAGACTCAATAGAAAGTGCGAAGCTCGGAAAATAAAGAGGACAACACGTTTTGAAAGATACCAAAATGGAGAAAGTGACAGTGCATTCTCTGGAGAGGCGAGTGTCTGCTGAAATCGGCAGGAACGCGGGAGGTATTCACTGGTGCTCTTCCGCGGAACCCGCAGTGAAACAGAAGCTAGTAGATCCGAACATGTTATAATTCCATGAACGGTTTTGTATAAAAAGAGTAGGTTAGGTACGACTACATCTGCAGCTAAGTGAAGGAAGTGTACAATGATTACTCAGACGGGAAAAGTTCTTGGTGCATGAGGTCACTAAACAATATTTATATATACATTCATCAACTTTTTTTCTTCTTATTTTCATCAATGAAGCTTCCTCAGCAATCCAGAAGTCTTCATTTCTTCTTTTCACTGACAACTTTATACTATTTAAGGAGATACACGGTATTGAGGAACACCGCTCTCTGCAGTCCGACCTATCCTTCCCTGAAAGGTGCCAATTAAACGGGCTGACTCTAAATTCATCTGAAACCAGAATTTCGTCATATTCGCGTAAAGCCCATAATATCATCTTCCCTTATTCTGTTGATCGCGCGGTGTTGTCCAGGGTTGTTTCAATAAGTGATTTCGGTGTGCCACTTGATACTGTATAAACAAAAAAAAATTGTTCATTGACGCTCATGAAGTCGGATCCATCGATTTGAAAGCTGCGTAGTAGAGCTAGAATAGAAGATTCTAATAATCAATCAGTCAATCAATCAATCAATCAATTATTCATCGTGCCTAGGAACCACCATGCGGTATACGTGCTGGCGCACGCATACATAAATATTAAAAATACAAATTGAGAACTGCAGGGGTACATCAGTAAAACAAAACAATGAATAAGAATAATAACCTTGAAAATAAGGGTGCACACACGACAAGGCGCAAAATGAATACATAAGAAAAAGGAGAAATTTAAGGCAGTTGAACAATATGTGAAACTATGACACAACAACGCAAAGCTCGGAAAAGAACAATGACAGCGAGTTGTGAAACATATCAAGATCATGAAAGTGAGACTTATAAAGACTGTATTCTGTGGACGGTTGAGTGTTGGTGGTGACAGGCAACAACAAGGAAAGGTCTGTGTTCTCTGGTGATTTTGCGCGGCATATGAAACTTGATACAACTGAGGTGTTCGGGACACATGAGGATACCGTGAAGGAGTTTGAAAAGGAAAAGCAGGTCAGCGCGATTACGTCTGCAGCGAAGTAAGGGCAATGGCAATAATCCAACAGTGCTAGAGCAGGGCCCAGAGTCCGTGTTAGCAAAGCGGTGACGATATATGTTAAGAAACTTTTTATTGCGATAGCAATTATATGGACACTCAAAAGCAGATTTCTGCCGTCGGCGTCGCCGTCGCCGTAGCCGTCGCCGTCGCCGTGAGGTTCCGTATGACGTCAATGGAGATGAAATCGTCGCCGCGCGCCGAACGCTATATGTGCGCGTCAAAGGGCGCGAGGGACGCGCGCTTTCACGGGGAGTGAACCCACGGCGGAGAACTAACGCGCGTTCTGCGCCTTGCTCCCTTAAGGGCTGCAGAAGTAGGCGTCTCTTTCCTCCTTTACAATCACCATATATGTAGAGCAAACGTGCCTTCTTCCGACGCGCGAAAGGCCGTAGGGGCGGGAGGGTAGTGGGAGGGAAGGGAAGGGAGGCGACGTTTAGCTGCGGCACCAAGTGCGTAGTTATATCAGAGGTTCCGGCAACAGTCATTTTGTGCGAACGCGGGCAAAACGCCGACGGCGTCGATAACAGTTCTGCGCGTTGCTGGTGCTGCTGCATGTCCAAATTTATACAGCTGATAAAACTACTATCCTTACTCCGTATAGCTCTCTACAAATTTGCTATCGCAATTGATGCTTCGCCTTTCAGGTGAAACTGCGACAACTTTTTCTGGACCCGATCTATAATGTCACTGTTGGATCTAGAAACGCCGTTCCAGACGACCGATGCGTATTCGAGTTGAGGAAGACAGATTGTTGTGTACAACTTGCGGAATGGTGTAGGAGGATTGAATTCTCTCGACAGTCTGCAAACAGAGCCAAGAATGCGCATGCCCCTCATTGCAACGCGTTTAGTGTGAGCTAAAAAGTGTAAGGTTGTATCAAAAAGTACACCGAGATCATTGATCTCACGGACCTTGCACAATGGTACAGAATCTACTGATAAAGAAAAACAAATACTTGCTAATAATAATAATGATAACAACACTAATAAGAATAATCAATCAATCAATCAATCATGTTTATAATAATAATAATAATAATAATAATAATAATAATAATAATAATAATAATAATAATAATAATAATAATAATAATAATAATAATAATAATAATAATAATAATAATAATAATAATAATAATAATAATAATAATAATAATGGCAAATTTACAATAAACGTTCGTCGGCCCTTCCACTCCATGAAGATGGCT
Source organism: Dermacentor silvarum (assembly GCF_013339745.2). NCBI lineage: Eukaryota > Metazoa > Arthropoda > Arachnida > Ixodida > Ixodidae > Dermacentor > Dermacentor silvarum. The sequence continues at coordinate 39,156,896 of NC_051154.1, forward strand.
AACCAGCGAAGCTGAAACGTGCGACCCTGGTGTTTATCACTGGGTTAATCCCAAGGGTTCATTAAAGTATTTTTCAATTATGAGGTTAGATTACACACACGTTCGGCTGCGACGGAGAGAACGACGTCACTGACGGTATGCCCGCTGTCCGCCGTTGTCGCTTGCGTAAGATCTCTCGATTTCGCACGGCGGCGTGTTTAGCAGCATTCGCAGCATTTGCACGATTCTTCGAAATTAAATTGGTTCAAATATAAATCTGTTCGTTATGTTAAACAATGAATGGCTCATACCGCCTAATGAAATGGCTCATACGTCCGTAAACACGGCCTCCCCATTACGACGACAGAAGAGAAGTGAAATTCTACGCTGGAATGATTAGCGGCAACGCAGCCAACTGTTGAAGCAGACGACGACGAACGCGGGAGCAGTGACACGAACGCGTGCCGAGCACGAGCACGAGCCAGCTGCGGAAGAAGTCGACAACGCGCGAACCAATGCTGATAATGATAGTTTTCTGAGGACAGGCATATATATAAAGCTTCGCTTTAAAAATATTAAGAAGAATAATAGTAATAAAAGTTCCTCTTATAAACCGCATCAGCTTCATTTCGCCTGCCGTTCAGCCCACCAAAAAAGATTTGTTCCTTCAGACAAAAACAATAAAGCCGGTAAGGGGTACGAAAGCACTATCAAAATTGTCCGAAAATATCTGTTTTAAACCATCGCTTACCCATGTGAATCTCATTGTCCAAGTAATTGACAAGTGAAGACACCACAATAAAACAAAAATTGAAACTATGCAGTGTTTATACGACGGATTTCTACTACAGTATACTGCTCACGTGACAATAACAGAACTTGCAGATTCCCGCGAGGAGCGCAGCAAGAACAGCGACAGCTAGCTCATTACTACGCGCTTTAATGCCCGAAATTTGGTCGCATACTATGAGTTGCTGAAAGCATTCGAGGTTACGCGCAAATCTAATAAAAGAATCCACGACGTTGGACTTTTTCTTTCTTTTCTTTTAATACTGTTTCTTAAATTATGTCTGTCTTGGCTTATAGCTTAGGTCTGTTCTACGCAAACAAACGTCTCAATGCTGTTACGATCGGCCAGCGGGGGAAGCGACCTTCAAGCCACTTCTGATTTCCTACGACGAATCAGCTTGGTGAGGCCCACAATAAGTCGCATCGGACAGACCAGCGGCGACACCAAGGTGAGACAAGTTTGACGGCTACGGGGCTGATCGATGTCACCCGGCAGCCAATTAACCCCGACGATGGGACCAAGTAATGCCTAGGAAAGTGCGTGCGACGCTTCCCCACGGCCGCAGCTAGCCGCCAAGCCCGTTCGACAGACGAACCCGCTAATGGTTGGGCCATCGCAGGAACTAAAGCTCGCCATATTGGATCCAGCGTGACACTCCCTGTCTACGGACGTCACCTCCGTTCTCTGCGACAGTGAGCCGTGTGCGCCCGAGGCTACTTTTCCAATTGCGTTCGGAGAATAAAGGCGCCGGAGTGTTCATGCGCCCCCTCATCCTCAAGGCGGAGCTTCCGGCGACTTTGAGCGCTCCGGTTGGAGCAAGCTGTGCCCGCAGGTTTCCCTGGATTAGGGATCTAGGTAGGACAGAGGGCCTTTAAGCGGACTTTTCGGCTCATCTAGAGTGCTCCACGTGAGAGATGTAGACAGTGCTCTCCCTTCTGCTCTGAGATCAAGACAGTGCTCGCCCAGAACGATGTAGTCTGTTGAGATTCAGTAGCGCTGAAATTGGACGATGTACTGCGCTCCGTACTCCGGCCAGTACGATGATGATCCCCTTGTTCTGTAAATAAGTTTGCTTCTTCCACGTAAATAAACCCCCTGTTTCGTTTCCCCTACCTCTCGACCACGTACTTATCACGAAAGAAGCAACCCTCGTCAAGTCTGCTCGGACGACGGCGTGGGCCCGCTTAGCCTCCGTGTGACGCCCCGGTAGCGTAAGCCAGCTACCCGTTCCGAGACGCACCGGTGGCGTAGGCTAGACAGCGACCATTAGTTTGACGACGGACTCCGAGACCACGACGCACAGCGTCTGACCAGCACCGTCGATGATGACGTTGCACGTGCCATAGGGTCGCGTCAAAGATGGCACATTTAACAGCGCAGCTGTTTAAGCCTACCGTCAGTCCGTGTGTCGCGGACTAAACCTCGCTGAGCAATGACGTCGGCGTGTGCTTCGCCTCCTCTCCGTGCCGTGCACATGTTGCCTTGACATGGGACGCTAAGGCGAGGAAAGGAAAGCATGCGCGTGACGTGCGCTATGCTCGAGAGAGAGAAAGAGAAAACGACAGCGAGAGAGAGAGAGAGAAAGAAATTGTAGGAGCACCAACGAGGCAACGCGCAGAGCTGCTGCCGACGCCGTCCACGTTTCCCTGTTTCCCCGCGTTTGCGCTGAACGCGGGGAAACAGGGGTGTCCGTGACTGCAGCAGGTGCCTCTGGCGGCGGCTCGGCAGGTTTCGACCAGCCACGCCTCGGCAAGTGTGGAGGCGCAGATTGGCCATGACGTCACCGGGGAGATAAAGCTCGGAGCCGCCGCGACGGCGGCACAACTCTCGTTGACTCTGTGGCGAGTGTCCGGATATTCTTTGGTCGTCAAAGAAGATCCGGACACCCGAAGAAGAAGCCGCTCATCTTGAAGCGCATCGTGCGGCCAAGCGAGAATCTGCGCGTCGGCGGCGAGCCCATTCGGGATACCGTGCCTAGCAGTACTTGGCATTTCCTAGCAAAACTTAGCCAAGCCTAGTAAAACCTGGAAGAAGCTATAGGTCGATCCCCAGCTCCGATGTTTACTCCAGCCTTGCACCACTAGTGCAAGCTGCCCACGTTTTTTTGATCGTTAACTTGCTTGCGTGTTTCGTTTTCTTTTTTTATCACATGGTAATGCAAAAAATTTTATTAGTCCTCAAGAATTAAGTACACCATTCTACGAGGGGATCGTACAAAATACAGACTGTAGCAGTTTGCGAAGCGTTACTTCTTCACAGCCGAACACGCGGCGCTGCACGACAAGACAAGCGCTTCCGCGTGTCATCGCGCAGGCGTCAGCGTATCACAAGCGTGCTCAGCACAATCCAGCATGCTTCACGCTCCGGAGCTATCGTCACGCAACGCTAATGGCCCAACCTCTGCCTCACTTATAACAAGGAGTATGTAGGGCTTGATCTGCAGCGACTTCCAGCAGTCCGCAGCTTGTTCTGAGCTTCTTTGCGGTCGGATGCCAAAAGGACGTCACTGGTTGCCGTTCGCTGCCGCCGCAGCTCGGTCGCCCTACGATGTGGGCGAACGCACCAGAATTCGTAGCGTACAGGCTGCGCAGGTGAGCAATGACGACGCTGTTGAGTCCCTCCCAGTGGTTGCACTTGTGGCCCAGGAGTCCGGTCAGCTGGGCGAACATCTGCTGCTAGCCGTAGGTGACGGCCTGGTCAATCAGCGGCTTCAACGGAACTATCTCTGCAGCCACCGCCTCCAAGGAGTCTTGCTGTTTGCGACGATCCAGTTTCCCACGGTGTCCTCAGTGTAGCCCTGCAGCACCTTAGTAGCCTTGGCAACCTGCTGCTTTCTGTTCTTGTTGACCAGGCCGGAGCGGACGACGGTCTCTTAGTCCCAAATCTGGCTGATCACCTTTGCGCGCACTCTATATTTCTGTACTGCCTCGACGTAGTGCTCCGTCCTGCCGCCGTTGTTGGGTGTACCCATGTCACCACAAGACGACAGAACGGGTGCTAAATAATCTGCATCCAACAGTGACCTGCAGCTGGGAAGTGAATTCTGCTTCTCAAGATGGTGGGGTTGGATCCAGAGCAACGGGTAGTCGCGGTACTTAGTGTGTGTCGCATGATGTCCTGCTGCACAGGCTCGTGGAGCGACCGAGATAGCCTGCGGTTAGACTAGTCGACGCAGTGGTGGCCTCAGGCGTAGCGCATTCCTTCATGACGCCGTGTTATGCGCAAGCACGCATCTTGATCGTAAACATTTTTTTAATATGACTGTCCCACACCTTCCATTGATACGTAAGCGTAGTCATCGCAAAGGATCTTCAAGATAGTCATTCAGTGCGTTTATTTGACAATAAAAGAAATTGGATTTGACGCACAAGTCTGGGAGATATTATTTTACGCTGACCGACGCCTTAACCACGACGCCTTAACTTATTGTTTACGTCATCATTGTTGTCTGGTATGAGAGCCACCGCCACTCGATCACTTGCGCACGAATCAGGTATGGGAAATAATGAAGTCAAAATAGAAGAAAGTGAAGCATATGGAATCGCGGTACGGTTAGGAAACACGCGAGGAGCGTCTATGGTAGGCATAGAAAAGCCGTAGTGGCAAATTATCTAGAAGAGTGGTTTGATTAATTTTTCCGTCACCATGTTTCCAGGAGGCAAGCTCACTGCCAACACACATGCTAGTTCTAACCTCCTGCATCGACTAACGTCCACAAGCGACATGCCTTGTCTGCCTTCTCCCATACCGGAGCAGGTTCAGCGACGAGGAAAAGGTTTTGATTCAACTTCTCAGGTCGTACGAGCCAAAACTACGATCTGTTTATGAGGCTGGCCATAGTTGGAGATTCCGGATTAATTTTGACCACCTGGGGTTCTTCACCGCGATCATAAATCTATGTACACACGAGCGTTTTTCCTATCCCCCCCCCCCCCCCCTGACCAAACTGCGGCCGCCGTGGCCCGGAACAAACCCGCGACCTAGAGCTTACCATCGCAACGCCATTAAGCTAACGCGGCTGGTGGCAAAAAAAAAAAAAAAAAAAAAGAAATGCGGCACTTTTTTTTCTAATGACAGCGCCATAAATACGGGCAGTATTCGAAAGCGCCCAGAGAGACTGAGCTTATCTGCGGATGTTGTTGTTGTTGCCTCAAAACATGGCTCGTAAGCACGAGGGGGATTGGCCACACTGGATAATCCCCCTCGTGGGTACGAGCCATGTTTTGAGGCAACAACAACAGCGGATGTTTCATGCACCATCTGGACAAGAGTCTCCATGGCTGCGAAGCCAAAGAATCATTTTATAGCCATTTTTACTGACCCTACAAACACTACAAATGTGCCAGTGACCGGCTTTGCTCTCTACGGAATTACGCAGTGAAATAAATATCCATATTCCAACAAATGTCCCCCTTTAAGAGTACATAATGATTTTAAATACTGAAGCTTTATTTGTCTAACTCCCCGCGATTAGGCGTTCTAGGCGTTTCGACGTCGTCTGCCTCGCCGAGTAGAAGCTAACTGCTTGTTTTTAACCGGTTCCCCCGGACTGCAGCAGCCCGGCTGGCTTCGACCACATGCCTATAAAGACCGACTAACTCTTTTGCCCACTTTATTCGAGGAAGCCAGCGCTTTGAGCCGCTTGGCGTGTCAGTCATTTCGCACAGCAACAATGTACGCATAAAATTAATTGTGGAGCTAACGTCCCAAAAGACTACAGTGATTTATCAGTGAAGCCGTAGTGGAGAGAGTCGTAGTCTTTTTGTTTATTTCTTCGGAACCGAGCACGAGGCGTCGCACGATGAGGAAGAAGTGCTCGCGCGAGTCCCCGTGCAGTTGATTCTCGTGCACTGCATCGCCATTTTCCAAAAGCAGCTTGAGTTCTAGTCCGACAAGAAGGTCACCCTGATTCACTGGGGTCGCACACGATCAATAACGACAGAAGGCAACATCTCGACGGCCAAAGGATCCTCAGTGCCTGAAGATCGCCGAATGGCAAGAAGCGCCGGCGTTGCCCGAGCCGCTACCCAGATGCAGGAGGAACGAGACCCTTCGACGCCTCTTCATGACAAGTCGCGAGACTCCGGAGCTTCGGCGCTGGGTCCTGCTATGCATCTACCCATCCAGAGCCACCGAGGACTACTTCCGCGTTCTCGGCAGCGAAGACTATCCCCGTCAGCACATTCCCATCGTGCTTACGCAGTGCAACTTCCAATGGGGATCCTGTTTGCGGCATTCGACGAAGCCACTGCCAGTGACGGCGACGAGCAGCTGCATCGTTCGATCCTGCTACCGAAGACGTCTGAGTGGAACTTTTCTCGGCAACAAAAGCAACGTCCGATAGCGCATGACCAACACCCTGACGCAGGTCATCTAGCTACAGGAACCCGGTTCGCTTCAATCGTTGAGGGCGCTTCTAGTGACGGCAACAACCAGGTGTGGATTCTGCTTCTCACGAAGCCTAAGCGGCGCCTTCCTCGGCAGCAACAACGATCTGCGTCAGCGCATCACCAACGTGCTGACACATGGACCAGCATGCTTGACACTCCGAAGCTATCGGAACGCACGAAGACATGGCGCCAAGCGCGGCTGTGCCTCTTACAACGGGCCGTGTTCACCGGTTGGTTGACAGCTAGTTGCACCAACCCGCAGCTTGTTGTGAGCTTCTCCGCGCCCAGATGCCGAAAGGACGGGAGTGGTTGCCATTCGCTACCCCTGACGCAAGGTCACCTTTCCTTGCGCGAGAGCACTGCATGATTCGTAGAGATGCTATACAGCTCACCTCCCCTTGAGTCAAGACCGCCTGAAAGGTCATGCCACAGCAAGCCGCCGGACCAACTCCTTTCCTGCAACGTGCCTCAACCTTTTGCCTTTCCTGCTGCTGTCACCGACGCCCGTTGCCTTTTTGACAACAGCTGCGTGGTCGTTGCCCAGGTTCATGCCGAAGCAGCTGCGCGCCTCCAGAATGACGTAGATGCTGCGAAAGTGCCGCAAGGCGACACTTTTGAGGCCCTCGCAGTGGTTGCACTTCTGGCCCAGGAGATCGGCCAGCTGGGCGAACATCTGCTGGTGGCCCTGGGTCTCGGCCTGCTCAACCAGCGGCTTCAACGGAACTATCTCTGCATCCCCTGCCTCCAAACAGCCGGCCACCGAGGTCTTTGCAAGGACGTCCTGGCTGCACTCAAACTTTGGGCGCTGCTCATTATGCAGAGCCTCAAGCTTTTCCTTGGCAAAATGGCAGAACACACGGAACAAGATGACCATAAAAAGTTGGATGCAGTAACACAGCCATGCGCAGCAGACGTCAACCAGCATGAATACGGCAGGCACAGTGTAGTCACGCAGCCATTCAACGACAAAGTTGGGGAAGCTCAGGTGGCCGAAGACTCCGTGTGTGCTCCCACACAACCAGAGGAAAGACAACGGCACCTACCGTTGGGTCCGTCTCAGCTCAGCTTCGCCCTGTGTGAAGTGTTCCAGCCGTGTTACGACAACGATGCCGGCGCCGAGTGCGACAAGGAGCTGTGAGAATCGTCCCAGATGGTCGATTCGCACAATGTGCATTCCCTGATGAAGTACAGGAGAAATAGGGGTTCTATGGCGCAAGCGGGCAACACCGACGACAAGACACCACCACTATCACCAAAGACTACAACCGACGAGACTCCGCCACCTTCCCCCGGCTTTGTTCCAGAGAGTGATCCTGAAGATGATGATGGTGACGCGAGCACTGTCACAGCCGGCGTTCGCCATCCCTCTCGGTACGACCAGTGCGAGTGCCTACGAAGGCTGTATGACACCTGGCAGAGCTATTCGCTCGCTCATCATTGGAAGTGTCAGAAAGACGTCGGCACCCAACAATGGATCAGCAAACACACTGCTGTATAGCTAACATCTGCTGACGCAGCGCAAATAGTTATAGAAACCCTGTTCGAGGTGTTCGTAGATGACAGTGCCAGTAACGGCAATCAGCAGATTGAAGTGTGGATACTACTTCTGAAATTGGCAAGCTTGGAGTGGGACGTGCATCTACTGAATTCTTGTGCGTGACGTGGCTTCTGCTGTGGAGGCTCGTGCAGCGAACTCGACAACTCTGGATGGACGAGTCGACGCAGAATGCGCCTAGGACGTTGCACATGCCTTCATGAAGCCGTGAATTGTGCCAGCCTTCTTGATGAGTCTAAATATTTCGTCTATTTAAACGCATTATCCCACATGGATCATTCTATCAAATATTGTACAATTGCCACGCAGCAGATTTAGTGTAGTCTTCATTTGTCCTATTCGTCACGATAAATAAAATCAAATTGGGGTCCTAGTCATTTTTTAAAGCTGAAGGCGTAATTCTCGCTAAGCACTATACGCATGAGCTTATCGTGGGTAGGAGCACTGCTGTCCGATATGCGCACAATCGCAGCTCGATCACTAGCGCGCACTAAAGAGCATACTTTTGTGCCGTTTAACAATATATCTATCAATAAATCTATAGAATTTAAGAAGGAAATGATGCACAGGAATAATATTGTATAGTTAGAAAACACGCGTGAAGCGCGTCCACGGCATCAATAGAGAACCACTTTAATTGTTAAGTATCTAAAAGGGGTTCCTAATTACGCAAACGACCTTTATCGCGCCGTAGCGAAATAGAAACGCACCATCTTTATTGGCAGAGACGTATTTTGTGAAGTATGCGAAAACGCCTGGACGATGCTGGGGTAATCTTTTCGGGTGTGCTAATGTAGCTCATTAAGCTTTTCTGGCATTGTTTTGCTGGAATTGACATAATGAATTGTGCACGCTTGAGTGACCTCATAGAGAAAAATCACACATTTCAATCGATAGCGAGGAAAAGACGTTCTCGTCAATTGCACAGCGGTCTCAACTGTGACGTAGAAAACGTCCGAAGGCGCCACCCTCAAAAGTGCAATTATTCAAATGTCTTGGCCCCCGTGGCCGGGATTTGATCCCGTGACCTCGTGCTTACCAGCGTAACACCATAGCCACTCAGCAACCATGGTGGGTTTAACGTGCTACGAAAAGACACACCGAGATCAGTTATTGAAACAACCCGGGTTAACACCACACGATCAACAGAATAAGGCAAGACGATATTATGGGCTTTACGCGAATATGCCAAAATTATGGTTTGAGATGAATTTAGAGTCAGCCATAAGTTTAATTGGCAACTTTCAGAGGAGCATAGGTCGGGCTGCCGAGAGCGGTGATCCTCAATACTGTCTATCTCCTGAAATAGTTTGAAGTCGTCAGCGTAAACAAGAAATGACGACATCTGGATTGCCGACAAAATGTCATTGATGGAAATTAACAAGAAAAGCGGACCTAACACCGAGCTATGGGACACAGCACTGGATACTGTATAGACAAAAGAAGATAGTTCGTTGACGCTCACGAAGCCGGACCTATCGAGGAGACAGCTGCGTATAGTCGAGCTACAATACAAGGTTAAAATAACAATCAATCAATCAATGAATCATTCATTTATTTATCATGCCCAGCAACAATCATGCGGTCTAAGTGCTGACGCACGCATACATAAATATTAAAAGCAAAGAAATAGAAAACGGCTGGGGAATATTAGTAAAACAATACAACGAATAAAAATAACCATATTGAAAAAAAGAGTGTACACACAACAAAATGCAAAATGAATACTTAAGAAAAAGAAGGAGAAAGGCTGTTGAACAATATGTGCAACTATGACACAACAACGCAACATTTTTATTACTTATTTATTTTAAACTAATTTATTTTAAATTGCTATCATATTACCACCCGGTTCGTGGCCTATCCCCCGCAGTGGGTTGTGCTATTGATTGAAGTATCATCGTCATCATCATCATCAACAACGCAAAGCTCGGAAGAGAACAATGACAGCGGGTTGTGAAAAAATATCAAGATCATGAAAGTGAGCGTTATAAAGACTCTGTATTCTGTGGACGGTTGAGTGTTGGTGACGACAGGCAGGAACATGTAAAGGTCTATGTTCCCTGGTGATCTTGCGAGGAATACGAAACATGATACAACTGTGGAGTTCGGAGCGCATGAAGATACCATGAAAGAGTTTGAAAGGAAACAGTAGGTCAGCGCGATTACATCGGCATCGAAGTAAGGCCAATGACAATAATCCAACAGTGCAAGAGCAAGGTCCATCGTCCGTGTTAGCAAAGCGGTGATCATATATGCTTAGAGACATTTTTCTGGGCACGTTCTGTAATGTCACTGTTAGAACTACAAATGCCGTTCCAGACGACCGTCGCATATTCGAGTTGAGGGAGAAAGATTGTTGTGTAATACTTGCGGAACGGTGTAGGAGGAATGAATTCTCTCGATAGTCTGCTTCGGGTTTTGCGAGTGAAAGCCACGACTTTGTTCTTAGCAGCATTCAAGGTGAGGTTATTATCTGAGCACCATTTAGAAAAAGAAAACAGGTCATACTGCAGGATGAGACATAATAATAATAATAATAATAATAATAATAATAATAATAATAATAATAATAATAATAATAATAATAATAATTCGTTTTAAAACACAGCATCAGCTTCACTTCACCTGCCTTGTCAGCATATGATATAATATTTGTTCCTTCAGACAAACGCACTAATGCTGCTAAGGGATACAAAACCATTATCAAAATTGTCCAAAATTGTCTGTCTTAAACCATCGTTTACCCATGTGAATCTCATTGAACAAGCAAGTGACAAGTGCAGAGGCCACAATAACACAAAATTCAGTCTACGCCAGTGTACATACGACAGATTCTTACTGCACTAAACTGCTCACACGACAATAACAGAACTTGCTGATTACCGCGAGAAGCACAGCAGTCAGAGCGGCAGCTAGCTCATTACAACGAGCTTTAGTAATCCCCGCCATTTGAACGCACACTATGAGTCGCTAAATGCAATCGAAGTGACGCGCCAATCTAATAAAACAAGTCACGACTGCTGCTAAGCGTTTCTTTTTTTGTACTGTTTCTCATGTCTCTCTTCGCTTAGGCTTATGTCTGTTTCACGCAAACAGATGTCTGACCGCACAGCATCTGACCAGCTTGGTTTGCTTTGGTTTGGTGCCTATAGAAATAGCACAACCCACTACGGGGGATTGGCCATGAATTGGATCTGACCAGCACCGTGGATGTTGACGCTGCACGTGCGAATATAGTGTCACATGAGAGATAGCGCATGGTCTTGTTTGTTCGTTACCTTGTTTGCGTGTTTGTTTGTTTCTTTTTTTTTATCTTGTGGTAATACAAAAAAATATTAGTGTTCAAGAAACAAGTACACAATTAAAACATTCTACAAAGAGATCATTCAAAATACAGAGTAAGCAGTTTGCGAAGCCTCTTCTTTCTCTTTATTTTTTCACAGGCGAACACGCGGCGTTGCATGATGAGAAAGAAGTGCTCCCGCGTATCCACGCGCAGCTGATGCTCGTTCATCGAATCGCCATTTTGCAGCGGCAGCAATCGTTCGAGACGGACAAGAAGTTATCCCCGTTTGTCTGGGGTCACACGTCAACACTGCAGAAGAAAACCAAGATGGCCATGGCCAGAGTATCCGCAACACCTGAACACCGAACAGTGCCAAGACGTGCCGCCGTTGCCGGAGCCGCTGCCCAGATACACGAGGAACGAGAACGTCCGACGCGTCTTCATGTCAAGCTAGGAAAACCCGGAGCTTCTTCGCTGGGTCCTATCCCGCAACTACCTGTGGAGAGCCACCGAAGGCCACCTCGGCGTTCTCGGCAACGAAAACCATCCTCGTTAGAGCATCAACATCGAGCTGACTCAGCGCAGCTAGCTACGGGAATCAAGTTCACCGCATTCATCGAGGCCGCTTCACGTGAGGGCGGCCAGGTGCTACAGCTGTGGATCCTGCTTCTCAAGCCAAGTGAGCGGCGGCTTCCTCGACCAGCAGAACGCTCACGGCATCATCTAAGTTCTCAAGCACCGAACAGCATCCTGGACACTCTGCAGCTTTTGGAACGCATCGAGCCATTCGGAAAATTGCTGTGGCCCTTACAACAGGCTACGTGCTCGGCTTGGTTCGCAACGACTTACATCAAACCGCAGCTTTTTGTGAGTTTCTCCGCGCCCAAATGCCGAAATGACGTCACTGGTTGGCGTTCGCTGCCTCCGATGTACCACCGCCTTGCACGCAACGCGAACGCTCATCGATTCGTGACGCTGCTGAGCAGTTCACCTCCGTTGGAGCCAAGACCACCTCTGAAGGCAATGCACTCCATGCCGCCAGCGCGACTGTGTTACTGCAGCACACCTGCACCACCTGCCTTCCCTGCTGCTGACATCAGATCCTCCAGCCTGTGCGACACTTGCTTGGGCGTCGCGCTGGTCCGTGCTGCAGCATTTGCGCTCCTCCAGGATGACGTAGAAAGTGCGCAGATGAGCAATGGCGACACTGTTCAGGCCCTCCCAGTGATTGCACTTCTGGCCCAGCAGTTCGGCCAGCTGGGCGAACATCTGCTGCTGGCCCTGGGATTCAACCTGCTCAACCAGCGGGCTTCAACGGGACCATCTTTCCATCCACCGCCCGCAAGCAACCAGTCATAGAGGCGTCTGCTAGAGCGTCCTGGCCGCATTTCAACTTGCGCCGTCACTCGTTTTCCACAGAAGTTGTAGCCCTGCCGCTCGTTGTACAGTACGTCGAGGACTCCGTCGTGCAGTCTCGTTGCGTGGGCCCCAGGGCGGTCGCGTTTCCTTCTGTGGAGGCTCGTGCTCCGGCTGGCAAAGCCTGGGGTTGGACGAGGCGATGTTCAGAGGACCTGAAGATTCCACATTAATGGACGCCCCCATCGCGGGCGCGTACGCGTATAATGTTATATATAGTATTTAGTACACCCATTCGACGCAATAAAAGAAACATAGAAATCGACGCGCAGGTCTCCGGGATGTCTTTTTATTCTGAACGCATATTTCGCTGTAACGACAACACCCTAACTTATGGATGACACCATCATAGTTTTCAGCCATGAGCACCCCCACCGCTCGATCACTTGCGCGCACTGAAAATCACATTTTCAAGCCACTGAACGATCATCATCATCAGCCTATTTATATGTCCACTGCAGGACGAAGGCTTCTCCCTATGGTGGCCGCTTCTGGTGCAGCACGTCCACAACGTGCTGGGCCAGGAGGCTTAAGCCTACCAAAAGGCCCGGACTTGGGCTTAATTTTTGTTTTGGTACTAATAAATATTATTTCTCTCTCCCTGCGATCTCTAATTGTCCCTGTCTTGAGCTAGCTGATTCCAACTTGCGCCTGCAAATTTCCTAACTTTATCATGCTGAACAATATCTCCGTACAATTAAAAAATAAAGTTTATTGCTCCCAATTTTACCTTTACCACTTCTTCATTCTTTCCTGCAAATGTAAGTGCGTACAATCACCCGATCTTTAGCACATCCCTCCCAATGGGTACGTGCCATATTTTGAAGTCTCATCATCATCATATTGCAATCATTTTCGTCATCAAAAAGATGAATTGGTGTGTCTTATGAAACTCGCTGGAATGTCTACGGTACCAATAGAAAACCGCCGTAATAACGCTGTATCTAAACTAGTCTGCTAATATAATTATGCGAATGATGATTACCGACGACACTAACAAGAAATGCGCGAATTTCGCTGCAAAGCTCTTAGTGTGACTATAAGCGCTCGACAACGTTATATGCCTGTTCTCACGCTGTCATGAAAATCATTGGTCATTCAGCGAGTTTATATTAAAGTGAAACGGGGGCATATTAGGGTAGTTTGCAGTCAAATCTTGTTGCAGTCAAAGTGTGTTGGTTAGTTAAGGTCTGGGTGAAAATTGCTTTACCCTCGTTTTCTGCATGCTTAGAGGCGTTATATGAAATGCTTACAAATTTTTCCCACTACCCTGACAGAACCAAAAGCGGCACCAGTGTTATAGATGAAGAAAATCGGTGCCATGTTATGGGCGATCGGTACGGAACTTTTGCACTGTATAATTTATAAACTGCCTTTATAGCGAGTTTCTCACTCAAACTTTGCGAAATTCTACAAGGTTATTTCACGAAATTCCTCATAGCTTTTTCTTCGAGTGCGGTCTCACCGCACTCGTACTTGAACCGCCCATCATTATGCACAGCCTCGAGCTGTTCTTTTGCATGGTTGCAGCAGATACAGAGGAGGATGAAGGTGAAAGGTTCAACGCAGGCGTGCTCTGGCGTTCGGAAGCGTTCGCTGTGGCTCCTGTCTCTTGGCCAGGTTTTGGGTGATATTAGGCTTTACTAATCTTATTTATTGAGGTATCACTTACTCTAACATCAGCTTCATCCTAGGCTAATGTCCAAGAACTCCCCCGGCGGGGGTTTTTCCCCTTGGATGGCCTCTACTCCAACGGATGAATTAGCTCTAGATTTGTTCATCCGCAGGGGTGTGAGCAGCATCCCGGTGGCTCTGGTTCCTTCAAATGGAGGCTCTATACGTCTGACCAACCCCCAGGCGATCCAGAAAGCTCTGCAGGCTGCTACATCTTCATACCAGACCATCACGGAAGTGAGGCAGTTCGGCCGCGGAGGTATCGTGTGTCGATCGCCAGACCAGTCCTGTGTCGCGGATTTGCTTAGGTGTTCATCTTTCGCGTCATTACCGGTGAGTGCCTACATCCCTGCTCACCTCGCCTGCACTAAGGGAATAGTCAGAGGTGTCGATGCTGATCTTTCTTCCGCTGAAACACTAGAGAGGTTGTCTGGGACTGGAGTAATTGCTGTTTACCGATGCAATCGAATGGTAGACAATAAGCGGGTCCCAACAGAATCGGTGATTGCAACTTTTGCTGGAACTTCCTGCCCATCAGAACTAAAGGTGTGGCCCCTTGTATTCAGAGTTGAACCCCTGGCATCGCGTCCGCTCCAATGCCGTAATTGCTGGCGGTACGGCCATAGTATGGCAGGGTGTAAGTCTAAACAACGTTGTTGCGCATGTGGGGACGAGCACGCTCAAAGTGATTGTAGTGCCCAAGAAGAGCGATGCTGTCTCTGTGATGGAAATCACCCAGCCGATTATTCTAACTGTTCTGTTAGGGCTCAAGAATTACAAGTGATTGAAATAATAGACCGACGACGCTGCTCTAGGATGGAGGCAATAAACATTGTGAAAGAAAGGGCATCTGGCTATGCGGGGATTATAGGCAGACAAAATCTTACCGCGGACCTATCACTTACTGCAACTATAGAGGCCGCTGTGGAAAAGGCAGTTACCAAAGCTATGGAACGGTTGGCAATGAGCCTGGGTGAATGTATCTCACAGGCCATCTCTAGTCATTTGTCTCATTTGATGCAAACTACCTGCCCAACTCCTGTGACAACGCAAACAGTTGATCTTGAGCACCAAGATAGTCATAAAAGCTCAGATACCATTCCTTCCAATAATGATATTGAACCTTCGACTTCATCTTCCAAGGGCCCTACAACTGGTAATCTGATTAACATAGATTTGGAAATGACAGAGGTGGAACTAAATTCTCGAGCATATAAAAGAACCATGTCTTCTATCAATGAAGACTCTTCCCCCGGTCCTCACTCAAAAGCTAAGAAAAGTCAGTCCAGTGCTGTGCTAAAGCAAAGCATTCTACAGAAGGCAGTTTCGGCTGCTGCACTTTCCAAAACATAGGATCGCTAAAAGTGCTTCAGTGGAACTGCCGCTCTTTATACTCTGCTTCAGTAGATTTATATTGTCTAACTTCTCAACTTAATCCTGATTTAATTATGTTACAAGAAACGTGGCTAAATTCTGCGAAATCTTTTCAAATAAAATTCTACAGATCATTTCGTTTAGACCGTCCTACAAGAGGTGGCGGATTAATTACACTCATTTCATCTAGAATTTGCCACAAGGCTAAAATTTCATTTCACGTTTCTACTCCAGAGTGTGAAATCCTAGCGATAGAGCTAGTTCTTCCTGGATGTTGTCCCTTCACCGTAGTTAATGCATATTTTCCATCTGGCGTACAGGACATTAGCACACTGGATAGTGTTATTAACTCTTGCGGACGTGAAATTCTAATCGCAGGTGATTTCAATTCTCACCATATCTCATGGGGTTTAAGAACAGATTTGTGCGGCACCCGATTATGGAACTGGTCGTTGGACAATCGGCTAACGTGTGTTAACTCCGGATCTATTACGTTTGTGCGAGGTCAATCTTACTCTTCAATAGATCTTACATTCTGTGGCCCGAGTCTTTCCGTAACTTCTTGGTCGACTGTTGAGTGTTCGACAAACAGTGATCACCTTCCAATAGTATTTGAAGTTGCCCGTCCTGTAACATTTATGAGTGACCAGGTTCGAACTTTTATAAACTACGACATTTTTAAAAAATGCTTACGAAATGCCCTTTCATCTCTGTCTGATGCGCCTACAGAACAAAAACCACGATTATTTGTTCCGCTTTGGAAAACTCTCAAAAAAAGGCTCAATTTGAGATTAGATTGAATAAAAGAAATTCTTACAGCCCTTGGTGGAATGAAGAATGCACCCGAGACTACAGAAAGAGAAAAGGTGCTTGGAAAAAATTATTACATAACCAGAGTCCGCAAAATTGGAGTGACTACAAATTTTTTCGAGCAGTCTTTAAACATACAGTTTCAAAAGCCAAATATGAATTCGACTGTAAGCATTTTGATTTCCTGTCTAACAATAAAAATAAGCGCGCATTGTTCCGATTTCTCCGCAGTAGAAAAGTTCTTCCGCGTCAAATTAATATTGACTCTATAATCTTAAGTAGCGATGAAATAAAACAATCACTAGAAGAAATTGCGCAGGGATTAGAGCTTAGATTTTCTTCCGTATTGCCAAGTTGTTCTCGCTTACGTAGGGCATCAGATGATTTTACAGAAATCTCTATGTTGGAATTGGCTGAAATTGTGGAGCGGCTTCCAGATTCAGCTCCCGGCGTGGATGGGGTAACATCTGCTATGATCAGAATCTTATTTAACGAAGCTTCTAATGACCTTTTAGCTGTTGTAAATTACTCAATTCGGTTTTCATGGATTCCGTCTGCGTGGAAAATCGCTAAAATCATCCCAATTCTTAAAAATCATGGGGAAGGATATACAACAGATAATATTAGACCAATTGCCCTAACTTCAAATTTGGTTAAATTAATCGAAAGAATTCTATATGCCCGTATGATTAAATTTATACAGAACAAAGACTTGCTTAGCCCCTGCCAAATTGGATTCCGACCATCATGTTCCATTTGGCATGCTCACGTGTACTTAGAAAGTAGAATAAAATTAGCACGGCGACAGAGGCAAATAGGTGCTCTCGTGACGTTAGACATTTCCAAAGCATATGACAGCGTTGAACACTTAATCGTATTAGATGTATTGCGAAGTCTAGAGATTCCAAATTATTTTTCAAACTGGATTGATGAATTTTTAAACGGAAGAACATTTTACTGCTCTCTAAGAGGCTTTTCCTCGAGTATTTATAATCAATCACCTGGTGTTCCTCAAGGAGCTGTCACTTCACCATTACTTTTTAACATTCTGATGTGTTCCATTCCTCTTCATCAAGATGTACAAACATACGTATACGCAGATGACATTGCTTTCTTCGCATCAGACAGTGATATCCACTCTCTATATTATCGACTACAAAACTACCTCTATGCCATAGAAACCTGGTTAAACAAAATTCACCTTTCACTTAACGTTAGAAAATGCTCGATATTGGTTTTCCCTCTTAACAATCCTGTTAACATATCGCTATCTTATCGCCTCGAGACTATACCTCAAGTGGAGTCTGTGAAATATTTAGGTGTAGTATATGACGGTTCCCTCAGCTGGCTCGGCCATACTGACCAAATAGTTAAAAAAGGAGTGAGAGCCGTTGGTATGCTGCGTAAGCTGTGCAACAGTCGGTCCGGAATGCGGAGAGATCCACTTTTAATGATATATAAAATGTATGTGCGGCCCATTTTAGAATTTGGATGTGTATTATTTTCCGGTGCGCCAGCTTATAAATTACGTCCCCTTGTTCTGCTTGAGCGGGAAGCCCTACGACTGTGTTGTGGATTACCCAAATGTGTTGCCAATAACATACTACACCAAGAAGTCAGGTTGCCCTCAATATTGTGTAGATTTCGTTTACTGACGGTGCAAACAATCTTAAAATTGTATGAATCCCCTATTACAAGATTAGAATACATATTCATTTCCCAGCCTGCACTATTCTTTGGAATACACTGGCCTCGTTTTCATACACCCCAGGTGGTCTTCGTACAAACATTAATCAATCCCTTAAATGTACGTATCTGGGAGGTGCCGCCTATTTGTGATGTGCGAGAAAACCTACAAATCATATATGATGACATCTACCCAAACAACGCAAAACTCCTTTCTTATAATATAGTAAACGGCCTATTACAAGACCATTTATTAAGTTTATCGATAAGTACGGTCATTGCGACAGACGCCTCACAGTGTGAAGAAAAATCTGGAATTGGCATTTTCTCTCCTGCTCTAAATTGCTCATTCGCAATCAGGATTCCGGACTTCTTTTCCGTATTTCTGGCTGAATTTCTAGCTGTAGTTCTAGCCCTACGCAAACTAAATTCATCAATATCAGCGGTAGTAATAATAACAGGCTCTTTATCTTTATGTTCCTCGCTCACAGCAAATAGTGTCACTAACCTTTTACGTACATTTCATTTTCTAGTGCCTGCCCACATAAATTTAATTAGATTGCTTTGGTTGCCTGGACATAAAGGATTAGTCATGAACGAAATGGCTGACAGTCTCGCGAGAGCGGCCCTCAGTGGCCCTGTATTACGATTACTTCCTACAATAGCTTACCTAACGGCTACTAGATTCAGGAGATATTCAATTATTCAAGACTTCTTGAACCCGGCTGTAGCTAATTTCTCAGAATATCGACACCTCCTATTCCCTTGGCCCAAAAATTCCTTTCACACCAGAAAAACTGAAGTCATCTTTACCCGATTACGTTGTCGGGTACCAATATTAAACTTCTATCGTCACAGGGCTGGTCTGGTGCCCTCCCCTCTGTGCCCATTCTGTGGATAAGATGAAACAATAGATCATTCTTTCATATTCTGCCGACGTTTTTCTTCCTTAAGGAAAAATATTCTAGAATCAAAATTTACACAGCTTGGTTTAAGCTTTTCTATTCTAAACATCCTTTCTTTAGGAGCCTCCTCTCTTGGAAAGTGCCACAGGGATATTTGCTCAGCCGTGGAGGAATTTATAATTGCTTCAAATAGATTTTCTTGAATTCTTAAATATTTTATTTTTGTTCATTTTCTGCATTTAGCTTTACCGATTTTAGTATTAAAAAAGATTGCCTAATCCCACCCAAATCTTGGCCAATCCCCCGCAGTGGGTATGCGCCATCAGATAAGGCATACCATACCATACCATACCAACGCAGTAAGGCAGCTGTATGTATTGTTTTTTTTTTTTTGAAAAACAATAGAGGTTGAAAGCAGTAACGCAGCCGTATGCAGCAGACGTCAGCCAGGAAGAACACGACAGCCTGAATGTAGGAAGACGACGCGGCGGAAGACTCCATGTGGGCTCCCAAGCAACCAGAGGAAAGAGACCGGCAGCCCCTGCCGGGTGGGAAGGACTTCTTCGTGCCGGCTTTCGTTTCGTGGGCCCCACGACGGTTGGGTTTCCATCTGTGGATGCTGGTGTAACGGCTGCCACAGCCTGTGGTTGGACGAGGTGATGTTAAGGGGACCTGAAGATTGCGCATAAATTGACGAGGTCGGAACGTGTGGAGATGTGTTCGTCGTAAACATTTACTGTTTATTAGTAAGAGACCAGAAGGACCGTTGGCGTTTTAGTGTACTGGCTTCGAATAATATTCCATACAGTACTTTATTGAACCTATTTGACGCAATAAAAGAACAATAGAATTTGACGCGCCGGTCTCGAGGATGTCTGTATGCTGACCGCTAACTCTATCATTTCCGCGCACTGAACACATTTTCAAGCCGTGACGCAATATATCCGTACAAATAGAAAATAGTCTACTATTCCAAACTTTACCTTTACCACTTGTTCATTCTTTGCTACAAATATCTGTGCGTAATATCACCCACATATTGACAGATCCCTCATAGTGGGTACGTGCCATATTTTGAAGGCTCATCATCTTCGTAATACAATCACCATCATCATCAACAGGATGAATAGGTGTGCTCTTAAGAAACACGCCTGAAGAATGTCTATGGTACCAATGGAGAACGGCCGTGCCAACACTATATCAAAAATAGTTGTCCGTTTATATAATTATGCCAGCGATGATTAGCAGCGGCACTAAGAGGAAATGCGGCAATTTCGCAGCAAAGCGCTTAGTGCGACTAGGCACTCAAAGAGAAATGGAGGCATATTAGGGGTGCTTTGCAGTCAGATTTTGAAGTGTATTGGTTATAAGGGCTAAGTTAAAATTGCCAAACCCCCGTTTTCTGCATGTTTAAAGAGACTTGATATGAATTACTCAGAAATTTTACCCACTGCCCTGGAAAAACCGAAAGCGGAAGCAGTAATATATTTGGAGAAAATAGACGTCACGTTATGAGTTATCTGTACTTAAATTTTTAACTACATAGTTTGTGAACAGTTTTTGCAGGAAATTACTCGTGCTTTGCAAAGCTCTGCAACCTTATTTTAGGAAATTCCTTAAAGGCTCCCCTAGTCTCCTTAAAGAACTGAGCGTGCCCCAATGTTGAAATTAAGGGTTATTCTTATGAAGGATGTGTGGGCTAAATTTCCAGAAAGTCAGTCAAAGATGGGCTTTGCAAAAAGTTCTTGATTTAAGTCCTCAGAAGTGTTTTACGGCCATTGTCCATAATATTCTTTAGTCCTTGGGGAACTCTACTCGACAATGTGTCCATATTTTTACGCGAAGGACGAGTCAAATAAACGAGAAACTATTTACAGATTATATTTACAACAGCGGTTGCAGCACTGACCAGTTGGATTCACAGCTCGAACCCACTTCGTAATTCCACCTCTTCGCTCGAGTATTTGCGCCCGCGCGCCTCGTTGAAACGACCAAATACAACAGGCGTGTAGCATAATCCCACAGCGGCAGAAACGACGTCTCGGAGCGTCTAAAAGTCATCACTGAGAGGGTAATACTTCTTCAGTCGTGTAATGTGCGCAATATCACTTGACTGGGAAGCAGATGGGGCGTCAGGGGCGATTTCGTAGGCGACGGGAGTCACGGCACGAAGCACTCGGCATGGGCCTGTGTAGTGAGACAGCAGTTTTTCTGACAGGCCAACCTGACGCGACGGAGACCACAGAAGCACCGAAGAACCAGGCGGGAAGTGCACGTCTCGGTGTCACCGGTCGTACAAACGCCTTTGACTCTTTTGGGAGTTCAGAAGGCGGCCACGCGGATAATTTCCCTTGCGTGGGCAGTGCGGGTGATATCGATTCTTTGGAAATGAGGTTGATGCTGGTGCTGATTAGTGGATGAAGTTGAACGTTTTTGGTATCACAAAATTGTTGCAAATGTTTTCAAAATATTCGCTTTCTGCCAACTTTAATGGGTTATACGAGATTTACAGCAGGCTTCCCCGAAGTCGTCGGTAAAACTAACGAAGCGCGTTGTAAGAGGCAGGCAATGGGTGAAGTGTAGACGAAGTTCAAATCTGTAGAATAAATACGGTCTTTGCTGTAAATTTATGTAATCAAGCTCTCCAGAGCGTTATTAGTGTGTTATCAATGGCGCAGAATTTTCCCCGCTTTCCTATAAGAGCCGTATACAGCTGCCACCAACACGGCATCAAAATAAACGAAACAAAAAAGAAAGAAAATGGGGAGAACGCAATGACTAAACTGCATGCGCAGTTTTCTGTGCATAAAATACAGCCTTTCTCAATAACATTCCTTCGGGAACTGTTCGAACATGTTATAGGGCCGTTATCCGCTATACTTCACTGCTTTCTTAAAGAACACTACCGTACAACAAGCTTACATTTATTGAAAATGGGTTGCATATTAAGTTATTGCTGAGCGAAAAGTTATCCATTTAATTATGAGTTTTGCAAGTAAATCTCCTTATCTCCATATATTGACGCATCATAAGGCGTTCGTAACAGGTTTCCGTTTGTCGGACGAGTCACTTTGTTTAGATTCGTGGAAATAGGGAGCAGGTTTAATGGGTGATGAGTAAACGCTGTTCAATGTGTGTCGATTAATTACGGCGTTTTCAGAAAATTGCTTCTGCAGCGTTGTTAGGCGCTACGAGGGTGTTTGATGAATGGCGTATAATTTTTTCATACTGTACTGGCAGAAACATGACAGCCACCGCAATAAGGTTTGGTGTAGGGGGAGGGGAGCAGTACGTCTTTTGTTCAGGAGAACTTAGAAGTGTGTTTGTGATGTAGGGCCGTTGCTAAACATTTGTCAACTAAATGTTTCATACGGGTGAATCGTTTCATACGGGAAATACGCGGAAACTTTTCGTACGTGTGAATCAAGAGACGTATTCCGAAACGACTCACTTTGGCGATAATATCGCCTCGGAGACAATATCGCCATCAGGCGCGCGCTGATTGATTGGTTGAGAAAAACTGGATGACGTCGTTCTCAACCACTTCAGTGCTAATTTCACTTCACACAGTATCAATGTTGGCGTCACAACGATACCTACAGCTTTCTCCCAGCGACATCTTCCAAGAATACTTCATGCAATCTTTGCGTCGTCTGTTGCAGGCATCATCATCTTGTTGGAGGCGTCGACCATTATGAATTCTTCAACATGAAAGAAGTAGCCAGAGAAGTCTGTACTTCTCTCCAGCGTGGATCGTATCTCGGTTTGGAGACATGTATTCCGTCAAGCTGCAGTCGCTGTTATCATTGTCGTGCCGTCAACGTCGTCCATGGCGTTGTTAACGTGGCGTTGTGGTGGTTTGGCCGCCGTCATTGTACGAGCGTCATTGGCGTCTCTTCGTGGTCGTTCGTCGTTGGAGTGTTCGTTTTCGTCGTCTTTTTTTTTTCTGTGAGCAGCGCCAACAATTTTCGTTTCAGTGGTCCTACAAAATTACTTTGTGACACTGGTCGACCTGCACAGCGCACACGCCTCGAGGCCTCAAGTAGGGGAGGCAGCGACCTAGTTGAATGCACAGAAAGACAACGAGTAATAATGACTTTGATTTTACAGGATAGACTGATACCCAAGTTCATCAACACTTTAGAAATAAATAAATAAATATAAAAAAGTTGCAGTGGCTTAGCTCGGCTATGCCAGGATATACGTAGCGTTAGCAAAGGTTCAGCTGATTATTCTTAGCTTTCCTGGTTGTCTAGATTGTCAAGGATTAGCTTGATTGTCATGCTTACTGCTGCTCCAATGACACACACGTGGTATACGTATTATGTGGCACATGTATATAGCCTTCTTCTGTTCATTCCTCCTACGCTCAACCGCTAATTGCCAGGCAACTACTTCGGGATCCGATGAGTCAAGCTTCTCCGTTCTTCTGCGCTGTTGAGCAGCATTTGCGCTCTCCTTCTCTATGGCTATACCACACTGGCAAACGCCAGTCAGAAGCGCAGCGGCTCCAGCGCAGTGTCAGACCGCGACTGCACCGCGAGCGCGCGCCAGCGCCAGTGCGTCTACCACGGCTACGACGTCACTCCTCTGGAATGCGCAGACCGGCGGCGGTGAGTCGCGCGCGGCGGCGGCGGAGTGCGCGAGAGGTGCCGGCTCCGGTGGCTCCGGTGCGCAAGCCGTGTGACATCACTGATCCTTGCGCATGCGCAGCACGGCTCTTGATGTGCCGCGCGAAACGGGCTTGGCTAGGCCAGTGTAGCTAACGCTACAAAAGGTGGGGTCGCAAGCAATATCTAGCGTGCACTAAAGCACACCGCAACATCCAGGCTCCACAACGGTGTGTGACTACAAAGTGTCGTGCATCGAAAGAGCGTTTCGCCAGCACATGTTGGTGTCAGCACAGGTGCGGATAGAATTACGCCATAGATGCCACATAATATCTTTGTTTGTTAGCTTGCTATAGCATGTTTGGTTATTCCTTTCATTCTAATCAAATGAAGGTACAAACATTTTGTTAGTCTTATAAGAAGCTAACACCATCAAGAAATTCAAAAAGTTATGCAGCTTTCCTACCATACTTATGAAGCTTCTTTTTGTTTCCTTCTTCACAGCCACGACAACAAAAATATTTCCTTCAAATTTTAAGATGCTATAGCATGAAAATTATTAACGATTAGAATTCATTTATTATCTCATTCTTAAGTAAGAAAATCTCATTTAAGTATCCATCATTTTTCTTCCCGCTGCCGCCCGATTCATGGCCAATCCCCCGTAGTGGGCTGTGCTATTTCTATAGGCACCAAACGAAACGAAACCAAGCACCAGGCGTTGCGCGATGAGAAAGAAATTTTCCCGACCATCCTCGTGCAGTTGATGCTCGTTCATTTTATCGCCATTTTTTCTTGTTTTAAAATATGAATTTTCGTTAGCATTCCCACTGCCGCCCGATTCTTGGCCTATCCCCCTTAGTGGGTGCGAGCCATAACGGAGGTGCATCATCATCATCATCATCATCGCCATTTTCCAGCAGTAGCAACAGTTCAAGTCGATCAATAAGGTCATCCTGATTCACTGAGGTTGGACGCGATCAATAGCGGCAAAAGCCAACATCGCGATGGCCAGAGGATCCACAGCGCCTGAACATCGCCGACTGGCAAGCTGTCTCGGTGTTGTCAAAGCCGCTCCACAGATGCACGAAGAACGAGAACCTTCGACGCCTCTTCGGAGCAAGCCAGGAGACCCTGGAGCGTCTGCGCAGGGTCTTAATAGGCATTCACTCGTCCACAGCCACCGAGGACTACTTCGGCGTTCTGGGACGCAGATACAGCCTCCGTCAGCTCATCACAAACGTGTTGACGCAGCGCAACGAGCTACGGGAAAATTCGCCATGTTCATCGAGGCCACTTCCAGAGACGGCGACCGACAGTTACCGATCTGGATCATGCTTCTCACGTCGGCTGAGCGGCGCTTTCCTCGGGAACAAGAACGACCTGCGCCAGCGTATCACAAGCGCGCTCAAGCAAGGACCAGCATACTTAACACTCCTCAGCTGCACGCTAACTGTTCAACGTCTGCCGCATTTACGACAAGGCGTCTGCAGGGCTTGATCTGCAGCGACTCCCAGCAATCCGCGGCTTGTTCTGAGCTTCTTTGCGCCCGGATGCCAAAAGGACGCCACTGGTTGACGTTCGCTGCCGCTGAAGCTCGGTCGCCTTACGATGCGGGCGAACGCACCAGGATTCGTGGCGTAGAGGTTGCGCAAGTGAGCAATGCCGACGCTGTTGAGGCCCTCCCACTGGCTACAATTGTGACCCAGGAGCCCGGCCAATTGGGTGAACATCTAGTGCTGGCCCGGGGTATCGACCTGTTTATTCAGTGGCTTGAGAACTATCTCGGCAGCCACCACCTCCAAGGCACCTGGCTGCTTGCGACGATGCAGTTTTTCTGTATTCTTTACGGTGTCGTCGCTGTAGCCATGCAGCAGCTTAGTAGTCTTGGCAACCTGCTGCTTTCTGTTTTTGTTGACCAGGCCGGAGCGAACGACGGCATCTTAGTCCCAAATCTGGCTGATGATCTTTGCGCGCACTCTGTATATTTTCTGCGCTGCGTCGACGTAGTGCTCCGTCCTGCCGCCCTCGTTGGGTGTACCCCTGTCTGCACAAGGCGACAGAACGAGTGCTGAATACTCTGCATCCAACAGCGACCTGCAGCTGGTAGTGTGGATTCTGATTCTCAAGATGGTGCTGTTTGAGTGCAACGAATAGTCACGGTATTTTTTGTGTGTCGCATGATGTCCTGGTGCAAAGGCTCGTGGAGCAACCGGGACTGGCCTGCGGCTAGACAGGTCGACGCAGTGGTGGCCTCAGGCATTGCGCATTCCGTCATGACGCCGTGTTATGCGCAAGCACTCATCTTGGTCATAAACATTTTCTACATTTATTAGGATTGGGCCACACCTTTCATTGCTACGTAAGAGCAATCGTTGCATAGGACCTTCAAAATAATAATTCATTCCACTTATTTGACACAGTAAAAAAAATCAGATTTGACGCTGAAGCCTCGGAGATATCATCTTACGCTGACCGCGTAACTCTCAGTAACCACGACGCCTTAACTTATCGTTTACGTCATCGTTGTTTTCCGGCGTGGGAGCCACCGCCACTCGATCACTTGCGCACAATAAGGTATAGGTATAGTGATCCATCCTACCGTCGTCGTTGGGTGTACCAAAAATCAATAGAAAAAATTGACGCACATGGAATCGGTGTATGGTTAGGAAACACGCAAGTAGCGTCAATGGTAGGAATATAAAAGCCGTAGTGGCAAAGTATCTAGAAGAGTCGTTTCATTAAGCCACGAGAATTAATTTTTCATTAACATCTGTGGTCTTACGTACCAAAACTACGATCTGTTTATGAGAAACGCCGTAGTTGGTGATTCCGGATTAATTTTGCAACAGAGGTTGTATCTTCACCGAGCAGCTAAATCTGAGTACACGAGCGTTCTTGCACTACGCCCCAACCGAACTGCGGCCGCCGCCGCCGGGAACGAAACCAGCGCCATTAAGCTAACGCGGCAGATGGCGAAACAAAAAAGAAATCCGGCAATTATTTTCTTTCTAATGACAGAGCCATGAATACAGTAGGTATCCGAAAGAGAACCACCGAGGCTGACTTTATCTTCTGCGGATGTTTTCATGCATCATGTGGATAACAGAATGGCTGCGAAACCAAATAAGCATTTTATAGCCATTTTCACTAACCCTACAAACACTACAAATGTGCCGGTGACCGGCTTTGTTCTCTACAGAATTACGCATTGAAATAAATGACCATATTTCAACAAATATCCCCCTTCGAGAGTATATAATGATTTCAAAGAGAAGCTTTATTTCTCTAACTCCCTGTGATTAGGCCTGTCGACGTCGTCTGCCTCGACGAGCAGAAGCTCGTCGTTCCCCCGGAACCAGTTCCCCCGGACCGCAGCCGCCAGATTGGCTTCGGCCACATGCCTATAAAGACCGAATAACACTTTTGCCTACTTCCCTCGAGCAAGGCAGCGCTTTGTGACGCTTGGTACGTTAATCGTTTCGCATAGCAACAATGTACGCATAAAATTAATTGTGGGGTCTAACGTCCCAAAACTTCGTAGCAAGTTTCGACGGAAGCCGCAGTGGAGAGAGCCGTCGTCTTTTTGTGTACTTCTACAGAGCCGAGCACGAAACTATGCACAATGAGAAAGAAGTGATTCCGCGCATCCTCGTGCAGCTAATGCTCGTTCATTGGATCGCCATTTTCAAGAAGCAGCTTCAGTTCTATTCGCATAAGAAGGTCACCCTGCGTCACTGGGGTCGCACGCGATCAAAAGCGACACAAGGCGACATCCTGACGGCCAGAGGATCCACAGCGCCTGAACATCGCCGAATGGCAAGACGTGTCGGCGTTGCCGGTGCGGCCTGCCCAGAAACAGTGGAAACGAGAACGTTGGTCGCCTCTTCGTGACAAGCCGCGAGACCCAGGAGCTTCGGCGCTGGGTCCCACTATGTGCCTACCCATCCAGAGCCACCGAGGACTGCATCGGCGTTCTCGGTATCGAAGACGATCCATATCAGCGCATTGTCATCGCGATTACGCAGCGCAACTTCCAATGGGAATCCTGTTTACTGCGTTCGATGAAGCGACTGCCATTGACGGCGACGAGCAGCTGCATCGGTTGATGCCGCTACCAAAGACGTCTGAGTTGCACTTTCCTCGGCAAGAAAAGCAACGTGCGTTAGCGCATGACCAACGCTCTGACGCAGGTAATTTAGCTACAGGACTCCTGTTCGCTTCCTTCGTCCAGGCTGCGTCTAGTGACGGCAACCACCAGCGGCACCTTTGGATTCTGCTTCTCACGACGCGTGACCGGCGCCTTCCTCGGCAGCAACGACGATCTGTGTCAGCGCATCACCAACGTGTTGACACACGGACAAGCATGCTTGATGCTCCGAAGCTGTCGGAACGCACCAAGCCATGGGGCCAAGCTCTCCTGCGGCCCTTACAACCGGCCGTGTGCGCGACTTGGTCTTTAGTTTGTTTTATCAACCCGCAGCTGTTTGTGAGCTTCGGTGCGCCCAAATGCCGAAATGACGTGACTGATTGCCGTTCGCTACCACCGAAGCACGGTCGTCTTTCGTTGAGCGCCAACAACTCAGGATTCATAGACCTGCTGTACAGCTCACCTCTGCTTACGTCAAGACCACCTGAAAGGTCATCCCACAACAAGCAGTGGGACCGGCTCCTTTCCTGCAGCGCGCCTCAACCTTCTCCCTTTCCTGCTGCTGTCACCGGCGCCTGTTGCCTTTTAAACAAAAGCTGCGTAGAAGTCACCATGGTCCATGCTAGACCAGTTGCGAACCTCAAGGATGACGCAGATGCTGCGAAGGTGCAGGATCGCGGCACTGTTGACACCCTCCCAGGAGTTGCTCTTGTGGCTCAGGAGAAAGGCGAGCTTGGCGAACATCTTCTGCTGGCCGTGAATCTCAAACTACTTAACCAGCGGCTTCAACGGAACTATCGCTGCATCCACCGCCTCCAAACAACCGGCCACCGAGGTCTCTGCAACGACGTCCTGGCCACACTCGAAATTTCGCCGCCGCTCATTATGCATAGCCTGGAGCTTTTCTTTGGCAAGATGGCAGAATACACGGGGCAAGATTACGGTAAAAGATTGAATGCAGCAACACCGCCGTATGCAGTAGACGTCAACCAGGACAAACACGAATGGCTGAATGCAATCACGCAGTCCTTCAACGACGAAGTTGAGGAAGACACCGCGAAAAAGTTCATGTGTGCTCTCACGCGCCCGCAAGAAATACACCGGTGTCTCCTGTCCGATCCGTCCGAGGTCAGCTTCGTCCTATGGAAAGCGTCCAAGCCACGGTGCAACAGCGATGCCGGCGACGAGTACGACGAGGAGTGGTGCGCGCCGACCCAGATGGACGATCCTCCTCCACCGAAAGTGCATGCTTTCCAGAATTACAGGAGAGAGTCGGCCAAGGGCAAAATGGCGAAAAGGGGCAACATCAATGACAAGACACCGCCGCTATCGCCAAAAACTAAAGCTGACGAGACTTCACCACCTTCCTACAGCTTTGTTCCTGAGAGCGAGCCGGAAGATAATGACGACGAGGCGAGTAAGACCACAGCCCAACACTCGCCGTGCCTTCTGGATATAGCCGGAATGATCGGCTCACCCGTCATCAGAAGCGTCGGAAGGATGTCGAACAAGCAACTGAGGAGGGGAACGAGTCTGAAGAAGCCCACATGTGACACGATCCTAGGACTTCTCGGTGAGGGGAGTGATGCTAAGGCATAATTCATGCAGCAGCAGCACCAGGAAGCTTCCTCGCATTCAAAGGCATCTAAGAAACTAACATTATAATTGATGCAGCAGCAGCACCAGGAAGCTTCCTCGCATTAAAGGCATCTAAGAAACTAACATCATAATGGATGCAGCAGCAGCACCAGGAAGCTTCCTCGCATTGAAAGGCATCAAAGAATATTAAGCCGACGACGACAAATATTTGGGCTCAAGTTCTCCAGGTATTTCTCTTGCTGAGCCCATGGTGAGTGAGGCTCAACAGACCACCGAGCACTCAAGCATCATAACCACTTGTGGCCCACCGAAGGTACCTGTGGGGCCGCAAGAACGCATTGACGCAAATAAAAGAAGCGCTACTGCTGAAGACGGTGACCCACCCCTACTTAATATGACCGATGTTACGGACCTTGACACAACTGCTTCTGATAATGAAGATAGTTCTGCTCATAATTACACTCTCAAAGAAGAAAAAGAGGTTCATGAAGCCAGCACAAGCACGGAAATGCCGGCAGACACTGGCAAGACATCTGGAGCTGCAACACTTTTTGAACAAGTTTGCTGCCGCGAGGGGGCACACTTTTGAAAAAGACGGGCCAGCAAACATCCCATCCTCTTCGGAAAATGTGTAGTAGGAGCATCATGGTGACACGGCCGAGGATAAGGCATAACGCGACAGGCGCAACTGCCGGAACTGCCGCACGCTGGTGCAGATGTGATCGTCTGGTTGTGCCCCATCTACTTCAAGAGCTTCGCGCAAATTCCGTAATCTTCAACGATGCGTCGACGTACGAGCAACCAGGAGCTAGAAGTGTCGATCCCGCTTCTCACGACGGCCTCGTTCGAGTGCAACATAGTCGCAATGTTACGATGTGTGGCGTGGATTCTTGCTGAGAATGATCGTGGGGCGACCTAGACGGCGAACTGTTGGATGAGGTGACGGAAAACGCACCTGGAACGTTGAGCACACCTTTATTAGGCTGAGATGTGCGCGCAGTCGTTTTGATCGTAAACTTTTTGTCTATTTAATATAATTAGTTCACACGAACCATTAATAGGTTAGTGGAATCGCAGTGTTCAATTTTCTCCATATTCTTTTGTTGGGCTTATTTGAGAATATAAAACAACTTGATTTGACGCGTAGGTTTCGGGGATATCTTTTTACGCCCTACGCGTAACTCACAGAAAGCACGACACTTCAACGTATCGTTCATATCATCGTTGTACGCCATACGAGAGACTGCCACTCAATTACTTGCGCACACCGAGGAGCACGTTTTTGTCGTTCAGCAATATTTACATTCCAACTGCTACAAAACAAAAATGTCCTGATCAAGCAAATATGTTAGGATCTCAGTCAAGCAGACCATTGTTGAAGTGGTCAAATTCATGTTTTATTATGTAATTTTATGCCTACAATGGCCTCTATTTTAATCCAGTGCAACGTGTAGTTTTATACAACATAATTGTACATGTACCGCACTAGTTTCTTAACTGCACGCGAATTACATGTAATTTATTACTTGCAATCATTTCCATTTATTTGGAGTTTTGTATTAATTTTATTGCTTTTTTACTCCGTAGTGTTTAATACACCATGTGTTTTCATGCATGTTTTCGTGCATGTTTTCACGCAGTTTTCATGCACCATGTGGACAAGAAACTTCATGGCTGCGAAGCCAAAGAATCATTTTATAGCCATTTTTACTGACCCTACAAACACTACAAATGTGCCAGTGACCGGCTTTGCTCTCTACGCAATTACGCAGTGAAATAAATATCCATATTCCAACAAATATCCCCCTTCAAGATTATATAATTATTTAAAGTACAGAAGCTTTATTTGTCTAACCCCCAGCGATTAGGCATTATAGGCGTTTCGACGTCATCTGCCTCGCCAAGTAGAAGCTAACTGCTTGTTTTTAACCGGTTTCTCCGGACTCCAGCAGCCCGGCTGGCTTCGACCACATGCCTATAAAGACCGACTAACTCTTCTGCCCACTTTATTCGAGGAAGCCAGCGCTTTGAGCCGCTTGGCGTGTCAGTCGTTTCGCAAAGCAACAATGTACGCGTAAAATTAATTGTGGCGCTAACGTCCCAAAAGGCTACAGTGATTTATCAGTGAAACTGTAGTGGAGAGAATCGTAGTCTTTTTGTTTATTTCTTCAGAACCGAGCACCAGGCGTCGCACGATGAGGAAGAAGTGCTCGCGCGAGTCCCCGTGCAGTTGATGCTCGTGCACTGCATCGCCATTTTCCAAAAGCAGCTTGAGTTCTAGTCCGACAAGAAGGTCACCCTGATTCACTGGGGTCGCACGCGATCAATAACGACAGAAGGCAACATCTCGACGGCCAAAGGATCCTCAGTGCCTGAAGATCGCCGAATGGCAAGAAGCGCCGGCGTTGCCCGAGCCGCTGCCCAGATGCAGGAGAAACGAGAGCCTTCGACGCCGCTACGTGACAAGTCGCGAGACTCTGGAGCTTCGGCGCTGGGTCCTGCTATGCATCTACTCATCCAGAGCCACCGAGGACTACTTCCGCGTTCTCAGCAGCGAAGACGATCCGAGTTAGCACATTGCCATCGTGCTTACGCAGTGCAACTTCGAATGGGGATCCTGTTTGCGGCGTTCGACGAAGCCACTGCCATTGACGGCGACGAGCAGCTGTATCGTTCGATCCTACTACCGAAGACGTCTGAGTGGAACTTTTCTCGGCAACAAAAGCAACGTCCGATAGCGCATGACCAACGCCCTGACGCAGGTCATCTAGCTACAGGAACCCGGTTCGCTTAATCGTTGAGGGCGCTTCTAGTGACGGCAACAACCAGGTGTGGATTCTGCTTCTCACGACGCCTAAGCGGCGCCTCCCTCGGCAGCAACAACTATCTGCGTCAGCGCATCACCAACGTGCTGACACATGGACCAGCATGCTTGACACTCCGAAGCTATCGGAACGCACGAAGACATGGCGCCAAGCGCGGCTGTGGCTCTTACAAAGGGCCGTGTTCAAAGGTTGGTTCACAGCTAGTTGCACCAACCCGCAGCTTGTTGTGAGCTTCTCCGTGCCCAGATGCCGAAAGGACGGGAGTGGTTGCCATTCGCTACCCCTGACGCACGGTCACCTTTCCTTGAGCGAGAACACTGCAGGATTCGTAGAGATGCAGTACAGCTCAACTCCGCTTGAGTCAAGACCCCCTGAAAGGTTATGCCACAGCAAGCCGCCGCACCAACTTCTTTCCTGCAACGTGCCTCAACCTTTTGCCTTTCCTGCTGCTGTCACCGACGCCCGTTGCCTTTTTGACAACAGGTGCATGGTCGTTGCTCAGGTCCATGCCGAAGCAGTTGCGGGCCTCCACAATGACGTAGAGGCTGCGAAAGTGCCGAATGTCAACACTTTTGAGGCTCTCGCAGTGATTGCACTTCAGGCGCCGGAGATCGGCCAGCTGGGCGAACATCTGCTGCTGGCCCTGGGTCTCGGCCTGCTCAACCAGCGCCTTCAACGGAACTATCTCTGCATCCCTCGCCTCCAAACAGCCCGCCACCGAGGCCTTTGCAAGGACTTCCTGGCTGCACTCGAACTTTGGCCGCTGCTCGTTATGCAGAGCCTCGAGCTTTTCCTTGGCAAAATGGCAGAACACAAGGAACAAGATGACGATAAAACGTTGGATGCAGTAACACAGCCATGCGCAGCAGACGTCAACCATGATGAACTCGACAGGCTCAGTGTAGTCACGCAGCCATTCAACGACAAAGTTGGGGAAGCTGAGGTGGCCGAAGACTCCGTGTGTGCTCCCACACAACCAGAGGAAAGACAACGGTACCTACCGTCGGGTCCGTCTCAGCTCAGCTTCGCCCTGTGTGAAGCGTTCCAGCCGTGTAACGACAACGATGCCGGCGACGAGTACGACGAGGAGTTGTGCGAATCGTCCCAGATGGATGATTCTCCATCCCCGCAAGTGCATTCCCTGATGAAGTACAGGAGAAAGAGGGGTTCTACGGCGGAAGCGGGCAACACCGACGACAAGACACCACCACTATCACCAAAGACTACAACCGACGAGACTCCGCCACCTTCCCCCGGCTTTGTTCCAGAGAGTGATCCTGAAGATGATGATGGTGACGCGAGCACTGTCACAGCCGGCATTCGCCATCCCTTCTCGGTACGACCAGTGCGAATGCCTACGAAGGCTGTATGAAACCTGGCTGTGCTATTCGCTCGCTGATCATTGGAAGTGTCGGAAAGACGTGGGCACTCAACAATGGATCAGCAAACACACTGCTGTATAGCTAACATCTGCTGACCCAGCGCAAATAGTTATAGAAACCCTGTTCGAAGTGTTCGTAGATGACAGTGTCAGTAACGGCAATCAGCAGATGCAAGTGTGAATACTACTTCTGAAGACGGCAATCTTGGAGTGTGATGTGCATCTACTGCATTCTTGTGCGTGACGTGGGTTCTGCTGTGGAGGCTCGTGGAGGGTCGTGCAGCGAACTCGACAACTCTGGATGGACGAGTCGACGCAGTGTGCGCCTAAGACGTTGCACATGCCTTCATGAAGCCGTGAATTGTGCCAGCCTTCTTGATGAGTCTAAATATTTCGTCTATTTAAACGCATTATCCCACTTAGACCATTGTATAATTGCCACGTAGCAGATTTAGTATAGTCTTCATTTGTCCTATTCGTCACAATAAAAGAAATCGAATTCGCGTCCTAGTCATTTTTTGGAGCTGAAGGCGTAAGTCGCACTAAGCACTACGCATTAGCTTATCGTGGGTAGGAGCACTGCTGTCCGATACGCGCACAATCGCAGCTCGATCACTTGCGCGCACTAAAGAGCATATTTTCATGCCGTTTAACAATATATCTATCAATAAAATCTACAGAATTTAAGAAGAAAGTGATGCACAGGAATAATATTGTATAGTTAAAAAACACGCGTGAAGAGCGTCCGCGGCAGCAATAGAGAACCACTTTAATTGTTGAGTATCTAAAAGGGTTCCTAATGACGCGAACGACCTTTATCGCGCCGCAGCAAAAAAGAAACGCACCGATCTTTCATGGCAGAGAGAATTTTGTGAAGTATGCGAATACGCCTGAACGAGGCTGAGGTAATCTTCTTCGGACGTGCTCATGTAGCTCATTAAGCTGTTCTTGCATTGTTTTGCTGGAAATGACACAATAAATTTTTTACGCCTGAGTGACGTCCTCAACAAAAATCGCGTATTGCAATCGAAAACGTGTAATAGATGTTCTCGTCAATTGCAGAGCAGTTTCAACTGTGACGTACAAAATGTCCGAAGGCACCACCCTCAAGAGTGCAATTATTCAAATGTCACGGCCACCGTGGCCGGGATTTGTTCCCACGACCTCGTGCTTAGCAGCGTAACACTGTAGCCACTAAGCAACAATGGTGCGTTTAACGTACTATGAAAAGACACACCGACATCACTTATTTAAACAACCCTTGGTCAACACCACACGATCATCAGAATAGAGGGCAAGACGATATTATGAGCTTTACGCGAACATGTCAAAATTCTGGTTTGAGATGAATTCATAGTCAGCCCTAAGTTTAGTTGGCACCTTTCAGAGAAATATAGGTCGGGCTGCATAGAGCGGCGATCCTCAATACTGTCTGCCTCCTGAAATAGTTTGATGTCATCAGCGTAAACAAGAAATGAAGACATCTGGATTGCCAAAAAAACGTCATTGATGAAAATTGAAAAGAAAAGCGGACCTAACACCGGGCCATGGGACACACCACTGGATATAGTATAGACAAAAGAAGAGCAGGTTCTAATAATAATCAATCAATCAATATTTATTTATCGTGCCAAGCAACATTCATGTGGTCTAATTGCTGGCGCACGCATACATAAATATTAAAGGCACACAAATAGAAAACGGCAGGGGAATATTAGTAAAACAATACAACGAATAAAAATAACCATCTTGAAAAGAACAGTGCACACACAACAAAGCGCAAAATGAATACATAAGAAGAAGGATGAATCTGGCAATTGAACAATATGTTCAACTATGACACAACAACGCAAAGCTCGGAAGAGAACAATGACAGCGGGTTGTGAAAAAATATCAAGATCATGAAAGTGAGCGTTATAAAGACTGTATTCTGTGGACCCTTGAGTGTTGTTGACGACAGGCAGGAACATGTAAAGGTCTATGTTCCCTGGTGATCTTGCGAGGAATACGAAACATGATACAACTGTGGAGTTCGGAGCGCATGAAGATACCATGAAAGAGTTTGAAAGGAAACAGTAGGTCAGCGCGATTACATCCGCAGCGAAGTAAGGGCAATGACAATAATCCAACAGTGCAAGAGCAAGGTCCAGCGTACGTGTAAGCAAAGCGGTGATCATATATGCTTAGAAACGTTTTTCTGGGCACGATCAGTAATGTCACAGTTGGAACAAGAAATACAGTTCCAGACGACCGACGCATATTCGAGTTGAGGGAGAAAGTTTGTTGTGTAAAACTTGCGGAACGATGTAGGAGGAATGAATTCTCTCGATAGTCTGCTTTGGGTTTTGCGAGTGAAAGCCACGACTTTGTTCTTAACAGCATTCAAGGTGAGGTTATTATCTGAGCACCACTTATAAAAAGAAAACAGGTCATACTGCAGGATGAGACAAATAATAATAATAATAATAATAATAATAATAATAATAATAATAATAATAATAATAATAATAATAATAATAATAATAATAATAATTCGTTTTAAAGCAGCATCAGCTTCACTTCGCCTGCCTTATCAGCACATCATATAATATCGGTTCCATCAGACAAACGCACTAAAGCCGCTAAGGGATACGAAACCATTATCAAAATTGTCCAAAATTGTCTCTCTTAAACCGTCGTTTACCCATGTGAATCTCATTGACCAAGTAAGTGACAAATCCAGAGGCCACACTAAAACAAAAACTCAATCCACGCCAGTGTACATACGACAGATTACTACTGCACTAAACTGCTCACACGACAAGGACAATACTTGCAGATTCCCGCTAAGAGCCCAGCAGTAACAGCGACAGCTAGCTCATTACTACGACCTTTAATAATCCCCGCAATTTGGACGCACACTATGAGTCGCTAAATACATTCGAAGCGACGCGCCAATCTAATAAAAGAAGTCACGACTGCTTCTAAGCCTTTCTTTTTTTTTCTTTTTTTTTCAAAAACCACCAACACCGTGGATGCTGACGCGGCACGTACGCTTATAGGGTCACGTCAAAGATAGCACATAGTCCTTTTTGTTCGTTACCTTGTTTGCGTGTTTGTTTCTTCTTTCTTTTTTTATCGTGTGGTAACCCCAAAAAAATTATTAGTGTTGAAGAAAGAAGTACACAATTAACAAACTTTCTGTACTCTGTACAATATAGAGACTAAGCAGTTTGCGAAGCTTCTTCTTTTTCTTTACTTTCCCACAGCCGAACACGCGGCGTTGCACGACGAGACAGAAGCGCTCCCGCGTGTCCTCGCGCAGCTGATGCTCGTTCATCGAATCGCCATTTTGCAGCGGCCGCAATCGTTCGAGACGGACAAGAAGTTCTCCCTGTTTGTCTGGGGTCGCACGCCAACTCTAAGACGGAAACCAAGATGGCCATGGCCAGAGGATCCCCAACGCCTCAACATCGCCGAATGGCAAGAAGTGCCGCCGTTGCCGGTGCCGCTGCCAGGATACACGAGGAACTAGGACGTCCGAGGCGTTTTCAAGTCAAGCTGGGAGAACCCGGAGCTTCTTCGCTGGGTCCTGTACGGCAATTAGTTGTGCAGAGCCACCGAAGGCGACCTCAACGTTCTCGGCAACGAAAAACATCCCCGTTGGAGCATCAACATCGAGCTGTAGCAGCGCAACTAGCTACGGGAATCCGGTTCACCGCATTCATCGATGCCGCTTCACGTGAGGATGACCAGCTGCTGCATCTGTGGATCCTGCTTCTCAAGCCAAGTGAGCGGTGGCTTCCTCGACAACCAGAACGCTCACCGCATCACCAAAGTACTGAAACACCGAAAAACATCCAGGAGACTCTGCAGCTTTTGGAACGTACCAAGCCATCCCGAGAATTGCTGCGGCCCTTACAACAGGCTACGTACTCGGCTTGGTTCACAGTCGACTTACATCAAACCGCAGCTTTTTGTGAGTTTCTCCGCGCCCAAACGCCGAAATGACGTCACTGGTTGGCGTTCGCAGCCTCCGATGTACGACCGCCCTTCATGCAACGCGAACACTCATCCATTCGTGGCGCTGCTGAACAGCTCACCTCCGTTGGAGCCAAGACCACGTCGGAAATCAATGCACTCTATGCCGCCAGCGCGACTGTGTTGCTGCAGCATCCCTGCACCTCCTGCTTTTCCTGCTGCTGACATCAGATCCTCCAGCCTGTGCGACACTTGCTTGGGCGTCGCGCTGGTCCGTGCTGCAGCATTTGCGCTCCTCCAGGATGACGTAGAGACTGCGCAGGTGAGCAATGGCGACGCTGTTCAGGCCCTTCCAGTGGTTGCACTTCTGGCCCAGCAGTCCGGCCAGCTGGGAAAACATCTGCTGCTGGCCCTGGGGCTCGACTTGTTCAACGAGCGGGCTTCAACGGGACCATCTTTCCAACGACCTGCCCCCAAGCAACCAGCGT
The DNA here is from genome assembly GCF_013339745.2 of Dermacentor silvarum. Classification (NCBI taxonomy): domain Eukaryota; kingdom Metazoa; phylum Arthropoda; class Arachnida; order Ixodida; family Ixodidae; genus Dermacentor; species Dermacentor silvarum. Next base: position 39,194,777 of record NC_051154.1, read on the forward strand.
TAGAGGCCTCTGCAAGAGCGCCCTGGCCACTCTCCAACATACGCCACCGCTCGTTTTCCACAGAAGTAGCAGCCCCGCCTCTCATTGTACAGTACGTCGAGGACTACGCCGTGCAGTCTCGTTGCGTGAGCCCCAGGACGGTCGGGTTTCCTTCTGCGAAGGGTCGTGCAGAGGCTGGCAAAGCCTGGGGTTGGATGAGGCCATGTTAAGAGGACCTCAAGATTCCGCACTAATGGATGCCCCCGTCGCGGGCGCGTCCGCGTATAATGTTATATATAGTATTTAGTGCACCTATTTGACGCAATAAAAAAAATATACAAATCGATGCACAGGTCTCCGGGATTTTTTATTCTGAACGCGTAACTCGCTGTAACGACAACACCCTAACTTACGGATGACGCCATCCTAGTTTTCAGCCATGAGCACCCCCGCCGCTGCATCACTTGCCCCCCCCCCCCCCCCCGCGCGCAATGAAACAAACATTTTCAAGCCACTGAACTATCATCATCATCAGCCTATTTATATGTCCACTGCAGGACGAAGGCCTCTCCCTATGGTGGCCGCTTCTGGTGCAGCACATCCACAACGTGCTGGGCCAGGAGGCATGAGCCTACCAGAAGGCCCGGACTTGGGCGTTCGTTTCATTGGTATTAATAAATGTGATTTCTCTCTCCCTGCGATCTCCCATTACCCCTGTCTAGCGCTAGCTGATTCCAAATTGCGCCTGCAAATTTCCTAACTTCATCATGCTGAACAATATATCCGTACAAATGAAAAATAAAGTTTATTGCTCCCAATTTTACCTTTACCACTTCTTCATTCAGCAACGGCAGCGGAATACTTTTCATCCAACAGCGACCAGCAGCGAAAAGCAGCTCGGAAGTGGATTCCGCTTCTCAAAAGGGTGGGGTTGGATCCAGTGCATCGGGTAGTCGTGGTACTTATTGTGTATCGCATGAGGTCCTGCTGCATAGCCTAGTGGAGCAACCGAGATAGCCTGCGGTATAGACTAGTCGACGCAGTGGTGGCCTCAGGCGTAGCGCATTCCTTCATGACGCCGTGTTATGCGCAAGCACTCATCTTGACCGTAAACATTTTTTCTGTTTAATATGACTGTCCGACATCTTCCATTGATAAGTAAGCGTAGTCATCGCAAAGGATCTTCAAGATAGTCATTCATTGCGTTTATTTGACAATAAAAGAAATTGGATTTGACGCGCAAGTCTCGGAGATATTATATTACGCTCACCGCGTAACTCTCAGTAACCACGACGCCTTAACTTATCGTTTACGTCATCATTGTTGTCTGGTATGAGAGCCACCGCCACTCGATCACTTGCACACAAATCAGGTATGGGAAATAAGAAAATCAAAATAGAAGAAAACGACGCATGTGGAATCGGTGAACGGTTAGGAAACACGCGAGGAGCGTCTATGGTAGGCATAGAAAAGCCGTAGTGGCAAATTATCTGGAAGAGTGGTTTGATGAATTTTTCCGTCACCATGCTTCCAGGAGGCAAGCTCACTGCCAACACACATGTTCTATCCTCCTGCATCGACTAACGTCCACAAGTGACATGCCTTTCCTGCCTTCTCCCATACCGGAGCAGGTTCAGCGACGAGGAAAAGGT
>NC_051154.1:39196507-39219007 GCF_013339745.2 Dermacentor silvarum
CGTCGCGTGGGAAACAAAACATGAAGACGCTGGCTCGCGCTCTCGGCTACTACGTCACATCGTTCTCCTTGTAGGTGGCGTCGTGAGTCTTCATACGTGGTGATTCGCATATCGTAAACAACCAGCGTAGTGGTTGCCGCGTTGGAGCACCAAAGCAAACGAATGTGTCTCAGCCGAACACAAAGAGGCACTGGGAGGCATGTGAAGACCACCTGCGCTAATAAGCTATGTGGCCAGGGGGACAGAAAGTGAGATGATAATTATCGCTGTCAGCAGCCGAATCGACTAAAATTGAATAATTAACTTTTTATTGACTGCAGTAAGTGTGTATGCTTGTATTCAAAAGTTAGAGGCAGTCGTGTTTCTACACAGTTTCACTTGGAAGAATTCTTCTAGCATTGTCGTTCGCATGATTACGCATGCAAGAAGAGAGTGAGGATCGGCGCAAAGCTCCTCCCTGATGTGACGCGGCTGTTGCGTGCGGCGTTTAGTCTGACAAAGGGGTGGAGGCATTGGCAGAGATAATAACTTTCTCCCTTCCCCTCACGGCTGGCGAAAAAAAAAACATCGAATAACCCGTTACCGCTATCGGAACACGCGACCGCGAAGCCTGTAAAGATGGCGGCAGCTGCCATGCCGAGATAATGGGGCGAGTGGAGAAGCCGGAGGGCAGTGGGCGTGCGTAATGGTGACTTGACGACCGGGCATGGTCCTTGCCTGGGCTACGCAAATAAAGTGACTGCTGATTTCTAAGTATTGTGAGTTTTATTGAAATCAAGACCAACAACTGCACCATCAACAGCAGAAACCTTTTTAGCTATGCTAACGAATATTTCATACTGCCGCTCTCAGTTTGGTGTTGTCATGCACAAATCTCATGACAAGACTTCCCCCATCAAAATGTCAATGCCCTAAAGATGTTCAAAATGCCTCCCTTCCACAGCAACGCAAAGCATAAACCGCTCTCGCGTCGACTCCATAACTCTGCGCAGTACGACAATTGAAATTTGCAGTCGGATATCTCGGAGCACGAACACGCTAGAATAATTCTTCCGACTGATACTGTTTAGAAACACGACTCTAAGTTTTCAATACAAACATACCCACTTATTGCAGTCGACAAAAAATAATTGTTCAATTTTAGTTAATTGGGCTGCTCACAGCGATAATTATCATCTCACTTTGTGCCCCCCTGGCCACATAACTTATTTGCATAGGTGGTCTTCGCGTGCCTCCCAGTGCCTAATTTTAAGAAAAGCATAACGCTTAGTTTTGAATACCCTGTATTATCAGGCACAGCCGCCAAGCACATGGTTGTATTTGGTAACGTCCTTTTCCTATAAGCTCGGAGAAACCGATACCTGGCTTCACTACAGGTCTTCTTCCTCTTTCTGGGGTTTTACGTGCCAAAACCAGTTCTGATTAGGAGGCACGCCGTAGTGGAAGGCTCCGGATTACTTTTGACCACCTGGGGTTCTTTAACGTGCACTACAACGCAAGCACACGGGTGTTTTTGCATTTCGCCTCCGTCGAAATGCGGCCGCCGGGGCCGGTATTCGATCCCGCGATCTCGGGCTCAGCAGCGCAACTTGCGCCTGAGCTGACTGGGCCACCACGGTGGGCTACAGGTGTTGCTCCAGCCGTATAAAACGCGGGTTTATCATGAGCAGAAACGGTGAATTTCAGTAAATAACAAAGGCTATTATCATCATCATCATCATCATCATCATCATCATTGACAGAAGCTGACTCCCCCCCCCCCCCCCCCCTCCTCAGAAAAAACCTGGATCTGCCCCTGGTTGGTGATGACAGGCAGAAACATGGAAATGTCTATGTTGTCTGGTGATCTTGTGCGGAATACGAAACATGATAGAACTGAGGAGTTCGGTATACATGAGGATACCATGAAGGAATTTGAAAGGAAGCTGATGGCCAGCGCAATTACATAGTCAGCCAAGTAAGCGCAAAGACAATAAATGCATCCAACAATAAATGCTTCCAACAATGCTAGAGCAAGGTCCAGTGTCCGTGTTAGTAAAGCACGAACGGTCTGTAATAGGCACGTCTGTAATGTCACTGTTGCAACTAGAAATGCCGTTCCGGTCGATCGACGCGTATTCGATTTGAGGAAGACAGATTGTTGTGTACTGCTTGCGTAACGGTGTAAAAGAATTGAATTCTCTCGATAGTCCAAAAAAAAAGAAGACAAAAAAAAAGAATTCAATTTACGCAGTGCATATACGATAGATTTCTACTACACTAAACTGCTCACGCGACAATAACACAACTTTCACATTCCCGCGAGGACTGCAGCAGTAACAGCGACAGCTAGCTCATTACCACGCGCTTTAATACCCGCAATTTGGTCGCATACTATGAGTTGCTAAAAGCATTCGAAGTGACGCGCCAATCTAATAAATTAGGCCACGGCTTTCCGTCTTTTTTTTTCTCTTTTTTGTCTTTTTGTCTTTTTGTTTTACTGTTTCTTATGTCTTTCTTGGCTTATGGCTTATGTCTGTTCCACCCAAGCAGACGCCTGACCGCACAGCGTCTGACCAGCACCGTCGATGATGACGCTACACGATGTGCATAAGGTCACGTCAGAGATTACAAATGGTCATTATTGTTCGTTAGGTTGTTTGCGTTTTTATTTGTTCCTTTCTTTTTTTTTCATCATTTGGTAATGCAACAGTTTTATTAGCCTTCGAGAAACTAGTACACAATTGAAACGTTCTACAAGGAAATCCTACAAAAGACAGCGTAATAAGTTTGCGAAGCCCCTTCTTCTTTACGTCTTCGCAGCCGAACACGCAGCGTGGCACGATGATAAAGAAGCGCTCTCGCGTGTCCTCGCGCAGTTGATACTCGTTCATCGAATCGCCATTTTGAAGCCCTCCCTGTTTGTCTGGGGCCGCCCGCCATCACTGCAGACGGAAACCAAGATTAGCATGGCCAGAGGGTCCGCAACGCCTGAACATCACCCAGTCGCAAGAAGTGCCGGCGTTACCGGAGCCGCTGTCCAGATACACGACGAACGAGGACGTCCGACGCGTCTTCATGTTAAGCTAGGAGAACCTGGAGCTTCTTCGCTGGGTCCTATCCTAAAATTACCTGTGCAGAGCCACCAAAGGCTACCTCGGCGTTCTCGGCAACGAAAAACATCCCCGTTGGCGCGTCAACGTCGAGTACACGCAGCGCAACTAGCTACGGGAATCCAGTTCACCGCATTCATCGAGGCTCGTTCACGTGAGGGCGACCACCTGCTGCAGCTGCGGATCCTGCTTCTCAAGCCAAATGAGCAGCGGCTTCCTCGACAACTTGAACGCTCACCGCATCACCTAAGTACTGAAACACCGAAAAACATCCTGGACGCACTGCAGCTTTTGGAACGCATCGAACCATCCGGCGAATTGCTGCGGCCCTTAGAACAGCCGGTGCGCTCGGCTTGGTTCGCAGCGACTTACATCAACCCGAAGCTTGCTGTGAGTTTCACCGCGTCCACATGCCGAATTGACGTGACTGTTTGCCGTTCGCTGCTTCCGATGCACGGTCGCCTTTCATGCAACGCGAACGCTCATCGATTCGTGGCGCTGCTGAGCAGCTCACCTCTGTTTGAGCCAACACCGCCTCGGAAATCAATGCACTCCAAGCCGCCAGCACGACTGCGTTGCTGCAGCACACCTGCACCTCCTGCCTTTTCTCCTGTTGACATCAGATCCTGTAGTCTGTGCGACAACAGCTGCGTGGGCGTCGCGCTGGTCCGTGCTGCAGCATTTGCGCTCCTCCAGGATGACGTAGAGAGTGCGCAGTGCGCAGGTGAACAGCGTCGCAGCAATGGCGACGCTGTTCAGGCCCTCCCAGTGATTGCACTTCTGGCCCAGTAGTTCGGCCAGCTGGTTGAACATCTGCTGCTGGCCCTGGTATTCGGCCTGCTCAACCAGCGGCTTCAACAAAACTATCTCTGCGTCCCCCACCTCCAAACAGTCGGCCACTGAGTCCTCTGTAAGGTCGTCCTGGCTGCGCTCGAACTTTGGCCGCCACTCATTATGCAGAGCCTTGAGCATTTCCTTGGCAAAATGGCATAACACACGGAACAAGATTACGACAAAAGGCAGGGTCCAGTAACACAGCCGTATGCCGCAGACATCAACCAGGATGAACACGACATGCTCAAAGCTGACATGGCCGAAGACTCCGTGTGTGCTCCCACGCAACCGAAAGAAAGATACCGGCACCTTTCATCGGGGCCGTCCGAGCTCAGCATCGTCCAGTGGGAAGCGTTGCAGCCGTGTTACGACAATGATCCCTGCAACGAGTACGACGAGGAGTTGTACGCGCCGACCCGGATCGACAATTCTCCACACCCGAAAGCGCATTCCTTGCTGAAGTACAGGAGCGAGACCGCAGCCATGGCATAAGAGGGCAATACCGACGACAAGACACCACCGCTATCACCAAAGACTACAACCGACGAGACTCCGCCACCTTCCCACGGCTTTCTTCCAGAGAGTGATCCTGAAGATGATGATGGCGACGCGAGCACGGTCACAGCCCGGCACTCCCCTTCCCGTCTCGGTATGACCGGTGCGAATGCCTACGAAAACTGTGACACCTGGTGGGGCTATTCGCTCGCTCATCAACGGAAGTGTCCCCACCCAACAACGGAACAGCAAACACACTGCCGTAAAGCTAACATGTGCTGATGCAGCTCAACTAGATTTGGAAACCCTGTTCGCGGTGTTCTTAGAGGCCACTACCAGTAACGGAAACCAGCAGATGGAAGTGTGGATACTTCTCAAGACGGCTGGTTTGGAGTGTGATGTGCATCTAATACATTCTTGTGCGTGACGTGGGTTCCTGCTGCGGAGACTCGTCGAGCGATTACAACTGTGGTTGGACCAGTCGACGCAGTGTGCGCCTAGGACGTCTCGCATGCCTTCATGACGCCGTGAAGTGTGCGTGCAATCTTTTTGAGCCTTCAGATTATGCCTGCTAAGACGCATTATCCCACAGGGACTATTGTATTAATTTGTGAACAATTCCCACGTAGCATTTTTAATATAGTCTTCATATGTCCTATTCAACACAATATAAGAAAATGAATTCGACGCGCAGGCATACGAGTCATTTTTTGGAGATAAAGGTGCAAGTCGCAGTAAGCACTACGCATTAGCTTATCGTGGATAGGAGCACTGCTGTCCGATATGCGCACAATCGCAGCTCGATCACTTGCGTGCACTAAAGAGCATATTTTCATGCCGTTTAACAATATATCTTTCAATAAAATCGATAAAATTTGAGAAAAAAGTGATGCACAGGAATAATATTGTACAGTTAGAAAACACGCGCGAAGCGCGTCCACAGCAGCAATAGAGAACCGCAATAATGTCGAAGTAACTAACAGGGTTCCTAATTAGGCGAACTACCTTTATCGCCTGAGCAGAAAAGAACGGCACCGATCTTTATTGGCAGAGACGTAATTTTGTGAAGTAGGCGGAAAGGCTTGGACGATGCTGGGGTAATATTTTAAGGTGTGCTAATGTAGCTCATTAAGCTTTTCTGGCAATGCGTTGCTGGAATTGACACAATGAATTGTACACGCTTGGGTGACCTCATAGACAAAAATCACACCTTGCAATCGATAGAGAGGAAAAGACGTTCTCGTCAATTGCAAAGCGGTCTCAACCGTGACGTAGAAAACGCCCGAAGGCGCCACCCTCAAAAGTGCAATTATTCAAATGTCGCGGCCCCCGTTGCTGGGATTTGATCCCGTGACCTCGTGCTTAGCAGCGTAACATTATAGCCACTAAGCAACCATGGTGGGTTTAACGTGCTGCGAAAAGACACACAGAGATCAGTTATTGAAACAACCCTTGGTCAACACCACACGATCAACAGAAAAAGGCGAGACGATATTATGGGCTTTACGCAAATATGCCAAAATTCTGGTTCGAGATGAATTTATAGTAAGCTCGTTTAAGTGGCACCTTTCAGAGAAGCATAGGTCGGGCTGCAGAGAGCGGCGATCCTCAATACTGTCTATCTCCTGAAATAGTTTCAAGTCGTCAGTGTAAACAAGAAATGAAGACATCTGGATTGCCGAAAAAATGTCATTGATGGAAATTAAGAAGAAAAGCGGACCTAACACCGAGCTATGGGACACAGCACTGGATACTGCATAGACAAAAGAAGAGCAGTTTCTAATAATAATCAATCAATCAATTATTTATTTATTTATCGTGCCCAGGAACAATCATGCGGTCTAAGTGCTGGCGCACAGATACATAAATATTAAAAGCACACAAATAGTAAACGGCAGGGGAATATTAGTAAAACAAAACAACGAAAAAAATAACCATCTTGAAAAGAAGAGAGTACACACAACAAAGCGCAAAATGAATACATAAGAAACAGGATGAGTCGGGCAGTTGAACAATATGTTCAACTATGAAACAACAACGCAAAGCTCGGAAATGAACAAAGACCAAGAGTTGTCAAAAACATAAAGGTGATGAAAGTGGCCGTTATAGAGACTCGAATTCTGTGGACGGTTGAGTGTTGCTGACGACAGGCAGGAACATGTAAAGGTCTATGTTCCCTGGTGATCTTGTGCGGAATACGAAACATGATACAACTGAGGAGTTCGGAGCGCATGAAGATACCGCGAAGGAGTTTGAAAGGAAACAGTAGGTCAGCGCGATTACATCGGCATCGAAGTAAGGGCAATGACAATAATCCAACAGTGCTAGAGCAAGGTCCATCGTCCGTGTAAGCAAAGCGGTGATTATATGTGCTTAGAAACGTTTTTCTGGGCACGATCTGTAATGTCACAGTTGGAACTACAAATGCAGTCCCAGACGACCGATGCATATTCAAGTTGAGGGAGACAGATTGTTGTGTAAAACTTGCGGAACGGTGTAGGAGAATTGAATTCTCTCGATAGTCTGCTCTGGGTATTGCGAGTGAAAGCCACGACTTTGTTCTTAGCAGCATTCAAGGTGAGGTTATTATCTGAGCACCATTTAGAAAAAGAAAACATGTCATACTGCAGGATGAGACAAATAATAATAATAATAATAATAATAATAATAATAATAATAATAATAATAATAATAATAATAATAATAATAATAATAATAATAATAATAATAATAATCCCTTTTAAAAAATAGCATCAGCTTCACTTCGCCTGCCTTATCAGCACATCATATAATATCGGTTCCATCAGACAAACGCACTAAAGCCGCTAAGGGATGCGAAACCATTATCAAAATTGTCCAAAATTGTCTCTCTTAAACCGTCGTTTACCCACGTGAATCTCATTGACCAAGTAAGTGACAAATCCAGAGGCCACAGTAAAACAAAAACTCAATCCACGCCAGTGTACATACGACAGATTACTACTGCACTAAACTGCTCACACGACAATGAAAATACTTGATGATTCCCGCTAAGAGCCCAGCAGTCACAGCGACAGCTAGCTCATTAGCACGCTCTTTAACAATCCCCGCAATTTGGACGCAGACTATGAGTCGCTAAATACATTCGAAGTGACGCGCCAATATAATAAAAGAAGTCACGACTGCTTCTAAGCCTTTCTTTTTTTTTTTTCTTTTTTTTTCAAAATCCACCAACACCGTGGATGCTGACGTGGCACATGCGCTTATAGGGTCACGTCAAAGATGGCACATAGTCTTTTTTGTTCGTTACCTTGTTTGCGTGTTTGTTTCTTCTTTCTTTTTTATCGTGTGGTAATTCAAAAAAATTTATCAGTGTTCAAGAAAGAAGTACACAATTAACAAACTTTCTGTACTCTGTACAATATAGAGACTAAGCAGTTTGCGAAGCTTCTTCTTTTTCTTTACTTTCCCACAGCCGAACACGCGGCGTTGCACGACGAGACAGAAGCGCTCCCGCGTGTCCTCGCGCAGCTGATGCTCGTTCATCGAATCGCCATTTTGCAGCGGCAGCAATCGTTCGAGACGGACAAGAAGTTCTCGCTGTTTGTCTGGGGTCGCACGCCAACGCTAAGACGGAAACCAAGATGGCCATGGCCAGAGGATCCCGAACGCCTCAACATCGCCGAATGGCAAGAAGTGCCGCCGCTGCCGGTGCCGCTGCCAGGATACACGAGGAACGAGGACGTCCGACGCGTCTTCATGTCAAGCTGGGAGAAACTGGAGCTAATTCGCTGGGGCCTATCCCGCAACTACCTGTGGAGAGCCACCGAAGGCGACCTCGACGTTCTCGGCAACGAAAAACATCCCCGTTGGAGCATCAACATCGAGCTGACGCAGCGCAACTAGCTACGGGAATCCGGTTCACCGCATTCATCGAGGCCGCTTCACGTGAGGGCGACCAGCTGCTGAAGCTGTGGATCTGGCTTCTCAAGCCAATTGAGCGGTGGCTTCCTCGACAACTAGAACGCTCACCGCATCACCAAAGTACTGAAACACCGAAAAACATCCTGGAGACTCGGCAGCTTTTGGAACGCACCAAGCCATTCGGAGAATTGCTGCGGCCCTTACAACAGGCTACGTGCTCGGCTCGGTTCGCAGCGACTTACATCAAACCGCAACTTTTTCTGAGTTTCTCCGCGCCCAAATGCCGAAATGACGTCACTGGTTGGCGTTCGCTGCCTCCGATGTACGACCGCCCTTCATGCAACGCGAACGCTCATCGATTCATGGCGCTGCTGAGCAGCTCACCTCCGTTGGAGCCAAGACCACCTAGGAAAGCAATGCACTCCAAGCCGCCAGCGCGACTGTGTTGCTGCAGCACACCTGCACCACCTGCCTTTCCTGCTGCTGACATCAGATCCCCTAGCCTGTGCAACAACAGCGGCGTGGGCGTCGCCCTGGTCCGTGCTGCAGCATTTCCGCTCCTCCAGGATGACGTAGAGAGCGCGCAGGTTAGCAATGGCGACGCTGTTCAGGCCCTCCCAGTGATTGCACTTCTGGCCCAGCAGTTCGGCCAGCTGGGAGAACATCTGCTGCTGGCCCTGGGATTCGACTTGTTCAACCAGCGGGCTTCAACGGTACCATCTTTCCAACGACTGCCCCCAAGCAACCAGCGTTAGAGGCCTCTGCAAGAGCGCCCTGGCCACTCTCCAACTTGCGCCGCCGCTCATTTTCCACAGAAGTTGTAGACCCGGCGCTCATTGTACAGTACGTCGAGGACTCCGTCGTGCAGTCTCGTTGCGTGGGCCCCAGGACGGTCGGGTTTCTTTCTGTGGAGGCTCGTGCAGCGGCTCGCAAAGCCTGGGGCTGGACGAGGCGATGTTAAGAGGACCTCAAGATTCCGCCTTAATGGACGCCCCCGTCGCGGGCGCGTCCGCATATAATGTTATATATAGTATTTCGTGCACCTATTCGACGCAATAAAAAACAATATAAAAACCGACACGCAGGTCTCCGGGATGTCTTTTTATTCTGAACGCGTAACTCGCTGTAACGACAACACCCTAGCTTATGGATGACGCCATCATAGTTTTCAGCCATGAGCACCCCCGCCGCTCGATCACTTGCTCGCAATGAAAATCACATTTTCAAGCCGCTGAACGATCATCATCATCAGCCTATACATATGTTCACTGCAGGACGAAGGCCTCTCCCTATGGTGGCCGCTTCTGGTGCAGCAAGTCCACAACGTGCTGGGCCAGGAGGCATGAGCCTACGAGAAGGCCCGGACTTGGGCATTCGTTTCATTGGTACTAATTAATGTTATTTCTCTCTCCCTGCTATCTCCAATTACCCCTGTCGTGCGCTCGCTGGTTCCAACTTGCGCCTGCAAATTTACTAACTTTATCATGCTGAACAATATCTCCGTACAATTAAAAAATAAAGTTTATTGCTCCCAATTTTACCTTTACCACTTCTTCATTCTTTCCTGCAAATATAAGTGCGTACAATCACCCGATCCTTAGCACATCCCTCACAGTGGGTACGTGCCATATCTTGAAGTCTCATCCTAATCATTAATACAATCTCCATCATCATCAAAATGATGAATTGGTGTGTCTTATGAAACTCGCTGGAATGTCTACGGTACCAATAAAAAACCGCCGTAATAACGCTATATCTAAACTAGTTGTCTGCTTATATAATTATGCGAATGATGAATACCGACGACACTAACAAGAAATGCGCGAATTACGCAGCAAAGCTCTTAGTGTGACTATAAGCGCTCGACAACGTTATATGCCTGTTCTCACGTTGTCACGAAAATCACTGATCATTCAGCGACTTAATATTAAAGTGAAACGGGGGCATATTAGGGTAGTTTGCAGTCAAATGGTGTCGCAGTCAAAGTGTGTTGGTTAGTTAAGGTCTGGGTGAAAATTGCTTTACCCTCTTTTTCTGCATGCTTAGAGGCGTTATATGACATGCTTACAAATTTTTCCCACTACCCTGACAGAACCAAAAGCGGCAGCAGTGTTATAGATGAAGAAAATCGGTGCCAAATTATACGTGATCGGTACGGAAATTTTGTGCTGCATAATAAACTGCCTTTATAGCAAGATTCTCACTCAAACTTTGCGAAATTCTACAAGGTTATTTTACGAAATTCCTCATAGGTTTCCCTTGGAGTACGTCTTCCTCGCACTCGAACTTGAACCGCCGATCATTATGCACAGCAGCGAGCTGTTCCTTGGTAGGGTTGCCGGAGATACAGAGGAGTGCGAAGGTAAAAGGTTGAATGCAGTAACGCAGCCATATGCAGCAGACGTCAACCAGGGAGTGGAGAGATTGAACGCAGTAACACAACCATATGCAGTAGACGTCAACCAGGAAGAACAGAGGTTGAACGCAGTAACAGAGCCATATGCAGCAGACGTGAACTAGGAAAAAGAGGAGAGCTTGAATGCAGTAACGCAGCCGTATGCAGAAGACGTCAACCAGGATAAACAGGAGAGGTTGAAGGCAGTAACGCAGCCATATGCAGCAGACGTCAGCCAGGAAGAATACGACAGCCTGAATGTAGGCAGACGACGCAGCGGAAGACTCCATGTGGACTCCCAAGCAACCGGACGAAAAACACCGGAAGCCCCTGCCGGGTGGGAAGGACTGATTCGTGCCGGCTTTCGTTTCGTGGGCCCCACGACGGTTGGGTTTCCACCTGTGGAGGCTGGTGTAACCGCTGCCATAGCCTGTGGATGGACGAGGTGATGTTAGGGGGACCTGGAGATTGCGCATAAATTGACGAGGTCGGAACGTGTGGAGATGTGTTCGTCGTAAACATTTAGTGTTTATTAGTAAGAGACTAGAAGGACCGTTGGCGTTTTAGTGTACTGGCCGCAAATACTATTCCATACAGTACCTTATTGGACCTATTGGACGCAATAAAAGAACCATAGAATTTGACGCGCTGGTCTAAAAGATGTCTTTGTATGCTGACCATGTAACTCTATCATTTCCGCGCACTGAACACATTTTCAAGCCGTGACGAAATATATCCGTACAAATAAAAAAAAATGTGTCGCAGTTTCACCCGAAAGTCGAAGCACCAATTGCGATAGCAAATTAGTAGAGAGCTATACGGAGTAAGGATAGTAGTTTTATGAGCTCTATAAACTTGGACATGCAGCAGCACCAGCAACGCGCAGTACTGTTGTCGACGCCGTCGGCATTTTGTCCGCGTTCGCACCGAACGCGCGCGGCGTTTTTATATAAATACGTATTTGGTGCCGCAGCTAAACGTCGCCTCCCCTCCCTCCCTCCCGTCCCCCCAGAGCCTTTCGCGCGACGGAAATAGTTGCGTTTGCTCTCTATATACGGAAAGGAGGAAAGAGACACTTAATTCTGCAGCCCTTCATGGAGCACGGCCCCATCCCGGGCCTAACAGGCTTGGCACAACACCCCTGCAGACTCTGCAGCACTCTACGGCCTACCACCTCGGCCGACACGTGCCGCCTCAGCCTGTCGGTTTGCTACGCCCAGCCGTGGTGACTCCACTCTATCCCTTCTTTCGCTCCCACTTACCCCTCCCCGTTGGCGCTGAGCCGTGCTCCCTCAAGGGCTGCAGAAGATAGCGTCAACCTTTCCCTTTCCTCAAGAACCACTTACTACATGGAGCACGGCGCAGAACGCGCGTTTGCTCTCCGACGTGCGTTCGCTCCCCGTGAAAGCGCGCGTCCCTCGCGCCCTTTCACTCGCACATACAGCGTCCGGAGCGCGGCGACGATTTCATCGCCGTTGACGTCATACGGAACCTCACGGCGACGGCGACGGCGACGCCGACGGCAGAAATCTGCTTTTGATTGTCCATATAATTGCTATCGCAATAAAATAGTCCACTATTCCAAACTTTCCCTTTACCACTTGTTCATTCTTTGCTACAATTATCTGTGCGTAATATCACCTACATATTGACACATCCCTCATAGTGGGTACATGCCATATTTTGAAGGCTCATCACTTTCATAATACAATCACCATCATCATCAACAGTATGAATAGGTGTGCGATTAAGAAACACGCCTGAAGAATGCCTATGGTACCAATGGAGAATGGCTGTGACAACACTATATCTAAAATAGTTGTCCGTTTATATAATTAGGCGAACGATGATATAATTCTGCAAATTAAGTGTGTTGGTTATAATGGCTAAGTGAAAATTTCTAAACCCCCCTTTTCTGCATGCTTCTAGAGACTTGATATGAAATGCTCCGAAATTTACCCACTGTCCTGGAAAAACCGAAAGCGGAAGCTGTATTAAATTTGGAGAAAATAGACGCCACGTTATCAGTTATCTGTACGAAAAATTTTAACTACATAAATTGTGAACAGATTTTTGCAGCAAATTACTCGTGCTTTGCAAAGCTCTGTAACCTCATTTCACGAAATTCCTGACAGGTTTCCCTAATGTCCTGAAAGAACTGAGCGTGCCCCAATGTTGAAATTAAGTGTTATTCTTATGAAGGATGTGTGGGCTAAATTTCCAGAAAGTCAGTCAAAGATGGGCTTTGCAAAAAGTTCTTGATTTAAGTCCTCAGAAGTGTTTTACGGCCATTGTCCATAATATTCTTTAGTCCTTGGGGAACTCTACTCGACAATGTGTTCATATTGTTACGCGAAGGACGAGTCAAATAAACGAGAAACTATTTACAGATTATATTTACAACAGCGGCTGCAGCGCTGACCGGTAGGATTCACAGCTCGAGCCCATTTCGTAATTCCTCCTCTTCGCTCGAGTGACAGCACCCGCGCGCCTCGTTAAAACGACCAAATACAACAGGCGTGTAGCATAATCCCACAGTGGCAGAAACGACGTCTCGGAGCGTCTAAAAGTCATCACTGAGAGGGTGATACTTCTTAAGTCGTGTAATGTGCGCAATATCACTTGACTGGGAAGCAGATGGGGCGTCAGGGGCGATTTCGTAGGTGACGGGAGTCACGGCACGAAGCACTCGGCATGGGCCTGTGTAGTGAGACAGCAGTTTTTCTGACAGGCCGACCTGACGCGATGGAGACAACAGCAGCACCAAAGAACCAGGCGGGAAGGGCACGTCTCGGTGTCACCGGTCGTACAAACGCCTTTGACTCTTTTGGGAGTTCAGAAGGCGGTAACGGAGAATTTCCCTTGCGTGGGCAGTGCGGGTGATACCGATTCTTTGGAAATGAGGGTGATGCTGGTGCTGATTAGTGGATAAAGTTGAACGTTTTTGGTGTCACAAAATTGTTGCAAATGTTTTCAAAATATCCGTTTTTTTGCCAACTTTCAAGGGTAATACGAGATTCACAGCAGGTTTACCCGGAGTCCTCGGTGAACTAAGAAAGCACGTTGTAAAAGGCAGGCAATGTGTTAAGTGTAGGCGAAGTTCAAATATGTAGAATAAATATGGTCTTTGCTGTAAATTTATGTTATCAAGCTCTCCCGAGGGTTATCAGTGTGTTACAAATGGAGCAGAATTTTCCCCACTTTTCTATGAGAGCCATACACAGCTGCCACCAATACGGAACCAAAATATACAACAAAAAAGGGGGTGAACGCAATGACTAATGACTTTTATGCGCAGTTTTCTGTGCATAAAATACAGCCTTTATCAATAATATTCCTTCAGGAACTGTTTGAACATGTTATAGGGTCGTTATTCGCTATGCTTTACAGCGTCCCTAAAGAACACTACCATACAACAAGTTTACATTTATTGAAAATGGGTTGCATATTAAGTTATTGCTGTGCGAAACTTTTCCCGTTTAATTATGAGTTTTGCAAGTAGCTCTCCTTATCTCCATATATTCACGCATTATAAGGCGTTCGTAGTCGGACGAGTCAAATTGTTCAGATCTAGTGGAAATGGGGAGCAGGTTTAATGGGTGATGTGCAAACACTGTTCAATGTGTGTCGTTTAATGACGGCGTTTTCAGTAAATTACTTACGTTGCTGGGCGCTACGAGGGTTTTTAATGAAGGGCATATAATTTGCCCATACGGTACTGGCAGAACTATGACAGCCACCGCAATAAGGTTTGGCGTAGAGGGGGCGGGGGGGGGGGGGGGGGGGGGCAGTACGTCTTTTGTTTAGGAGAACTTAGAGGTGTGTTTGTCTACTGCAGTCCGTTGCTAAACATTTGTTAACTAAATGTTTCATATGGGTGAATCGTTTCATACGGGAAATATGGGGTACATTTTCATACGCGGGAATCATGGATGTATTCTGAAACGATCCACTGCGGCGATAGTATCGCCTCGGCGACGATATCACCGTCAGGCACGCGCTGATTGATTGGTTGAGCAAAAAGTGGATGACGTTGTGCTCAACCAGCCAATCACCTCATCCACTTTTACTAAAACAGCCAATCAGCGCCCGTCGTTGGCGGAGGCGTGGCCAAGGCAGAAGTGTCACCGAAGTTTATCTTTTCAGAATACGTCCTTAGATGGGAGTACCCTTTTTAAGTGAGTGTTTTTTTTTTACAGGCCACTGACATTGGTAATGCAAACGCCCAAAAGAAACAGCTTCACTGCAAATTCGGCTCAGCTTCACCAAAATCACACAACTGTGCTGTAGTTTCTGTGTTTTTCTTCTCTGTTATAATCATATGTGACCTTCTGCGGATATGCTCATGTACCTCCTTTAGCTTTTCTTACTTAGTTTTTTTATTTCTTAATGACACTGCAACTCGTATACGTGTGAGTAAAGCCGCAAATAAATCGTGTATTATAACCGGAAGCGAGTAAAAGACATACATGTTGGGGACTAAGTACATTCTATGGTGACATAAGAAAGACGCCCGGAGGTTTGCATAGTGCGAAGAATTGTCATTAGAACATCAGTATCAAAGTTTTAAGTGCTAATTTCACTTCACAAAGTATCAATGTTGGCGTCACAACGATACCTACAGCTTTCTCCAAGCGACATCTTCCAAGAATAGCTCACGCATTCTTCGCGTCGTCTATTGTAGGCATCATCATCTTGTTGGAGGCGTCAACCATCATGAATCCTTGAACAAGCAAGAAGTAGCCAGAGAAGTCTGTACTTCACTCCAGCTAGGATCGCATCTCGGGTTGGAGACATGTATTCCGTCAAGCTGCAGTCGCTGTTATCATTGTCGTGCCGTCAACGCCATCTGTGTCGTTGTTAACGTGGCGTTGTGGTGGTTTGGCCGCCGTCATTGTACAAGCGTCATTGGCGTCTCTTCGTGGTCATTCGTCGTTGGAGCGTTCTTCTTTGTCGTCTTTTTTTTTTTCTTTTTCTATGAGCAGCGCCAAAGATTTTCGTTTGAGTGGCCCTACAAAATTATTTTGTGACACTGGTCGACCTGCACAGCGCGCACGCCTCGAGGCCTCAAGGAGGCGAGGCAGGGACCAAGTTGAATGCACAGAATGCACATGTTGGTGTTAGCACAGGTGCGGATATAATTACGCAATAGGTGCCATATAATATCTTTGTTTGTTAGCTTGCTATAACGTGCTTGGTTATTCCTTTCATTCTAATCAAATGAAGGTACAAGCATTTTGTTAGTCTTGAAAGAAACTAGCACCATTAAGAAATTCTAAAAGTTATGCAGGTTTTTTACGATTTACTTTTTTTAAGTTATGCCTCTTTTTGATTACTTCTTCACAGCCAAGCACCAGGCGTTAAGCGATGAGAAATTTTCCCGGCCGTCCTCGTGCAGTTGATGCTGGTTCATATTATTCATTCTCAGATGCGTATATATTCCCATATTATGTTTGTATTGTTTTATACATCTCCCTTCTGATTGTTATTTCAAACTACCCAGTTCTTGGCCAATCCCCCAGAGTGGGTATGTGCCAGTAACTCCAAGGCTCTACATTTACATCTACATATTATCGCCATTTTCGAGCAGCAGCAACAGTTCAAGTCCATCAAGAAGATCACCCTGATTCACTGAGGTTGCACGCTATGAATAGCTGCAGAAACCAACATCGCGATGGCCAGAGGATTCACAGCGCCTGAACATCGCCGAATGGCAAGCTGTCTCGGCATTGTCAAATCGGCTCCACAGGTGCACGAAGAGCGACAACGTTCGACGCCTCTTCGGGACAAGCCACGAGACCATGGAGCGTCTGCGCAGGGTCTTAATAGACATTCACTCGTCCAGAGCCACCGAGGACTACTTCGACGTCCTCAGCAGCGGAGACACCCTCCGTCAGCGCATCACGAACGTGTTGACGCAGCGCAACTAGCTACGGGAAAATTCGCCACGTTTATCGAGGCCACTGCCAGTGACGGCGACCGACAGTTGCCGATGTGGATCATGCTTCTCAAGCCAGCTCAGCGGCGCCTTCCTCGGGAACAAGAACCACCTGCGCCAGCGTATCACAAGCGTGCTGAAGCACGGACCAGCATACTTCACACTCATCAGCTCATCGCTAACTGTCCAGCCTCTGCCGCATTTACGACAAGGCGTCTACAGGGCTTGATCTGCAGCGACTTCCAGCAATCCGGAGCTTGTTCTGAGCTTCTTTGCGCCCGGATGCCAAAAGGACGTCACTGGTTGCCGTTTGCTACCGCCGAAGCTCGGTCGCCTTACGATGCGGGCGAATGCACCAGGATTCGTGGCGTAGATGCGGCGCAGGTGATCAATGCCGACGCTGTTGATGCTCTCCCACTGGTTACACTTGTGGATCAGGAGTCCGGCCAATTGGGCGAACATCTAGTGCTGGCCCGAGGTCTCGGCCTGTTCATTCAGCGACTTGAACGGAACTATCTCGGCAGCCACCACCTCCAAGGCGCCTGGCTGCTTGCGACAGTCCAGTTTCTTTCTGTCGTCGCTGTAGCCCTGCAGCAGCTTAATAGTCTTGGCAACTTGCTGCTTTCTGTTCTTGTTGACCAGGCCGGAGCAGACGACGGTCTCTTAGTCCCAAATCTGGCTGATGATCTTTGCGCGCATTCTGTATATTTTCTGCGCTGCATCGACGTAGTGATCCGTCCTGCCGCGGTCTTTGGGTGTACCAATGTCTGCAAAAGGCGACAGAACGGGTGCTGAATAATCTACATCCAACGGCGACCTGCAGCTGGGAAGTGTGGATTCTGCTTCTCAATACGGTGCTGTTTGGGTGCAACGGATAGTCACGGTATTTTTCGTGTGTCGCATGATGTCCTGCTGCGAAGGCTGGTGGAGCGACCGGGACAGACCTGCGGCTATACTAGTCGACGCAGTGGTGGCCTCAGGCATTGGGCATTCCTTCATGTCGCCGTGTTATGCGCAATCACTCATCTTGATCATAAACACTTTCTCTATTTATTAGGATTGGCCCACACCTTTCATTGCTACGTAAGCGCAATCGTTGCATAGGACCTTCAATATAATCAATCATTGCGTTTATTTGACACAATAAAATAAACCAGATCTGACGCTGAAGTCTCGGAGATATCCTTTTACGCTGACCGCGTAACTCTCAGTAACCACGACGCATCATTTTACGCCTTGACTTATCGTTTACGTCATCGTTGTTATCAGGCGTGAGAGCCACCGCCACTCGATCATTTGCGCACAATAAGGTATAGGAAATAAAAAAATCACAATAGAAAAAAGTGACGCACACGGAATGGTTACGATACACGCGAGGAGCGTCTATGGTAGGAATATAAAAGCCGTAGTGGCAAAGTATCTAGAATAGTCGTTTCAATGATCGACGAGAAATATCTTTTTTAATTAAGATCTGGGGTTCTACGTGCCAAAAATTACGATCTGTTTATGAGAAACGCCAGAGTTTGTGATTCCGGTATAATTTTGACCACAGGTTGCTTCTTCACCGTGAAGCTAAATCTAAGTAGACGAGCGTTCTTGCACTTCGCCCCCACTGAACTGCGGCCGCCGCGGCCGAGAACGAAACCACTACTAGAACTTACGTACCAGCGCAGCGCCATTAAGCTAACGCGGCGGGTGGCGAAACAAAAAAGAAATCCGGCAATTATTTTCTTTCCACCGACAGAGCCATGAATACAGTAAGTATCCCAAAGCACCCCAACGAGGCCGAGGTTATCTTTTGCGTATGCTTTAATGCACCGTGTGGATAAGAGAATTGCTGCGAAACCAAAGAATCATTTTATAGCCATTTTTACTAAGCTTACAAACGCTACAAATATGACGGTGACCGGCTTTGTTCTTTAGAAAATTACGCAGTGAAATAAATGTCCATATTGCTACAAATATCTCCCTTCAACAGTATATAATGATTTTAAAGAGAAATTTTATTTGTTTAACTCCCCGTGATTAGGCCTGTCGACGTCATCTGCCTCGACGAATAGAAGCTGCTCGTTTGGAACCAACCAATTCCCCAGGACCGCAGCCACCCGATTGGCTTCGACCACATGCCTATAAAGACGGAATAACACCTTTGCATTCTTTCCTCGGGCAAGCAGCGCTTTGCGATGCTTTGCACGTGAATCGTTTCGCACAGCAACAACCTACGCATAAAATTAATTATGGGGTCCCAAACCTAACCTAACCTAACGTCCCAAAACTCCGTAGTAAGTTACGACGGAAGCCGCAGTGGAGAGAGCCGTCATCTTTTTTGTTTACTTCTTCAGAGCCGAGCACGAAGCGATGCACGATGAGAAAGAAGTGATTCCGCGCATCCTCGTGCAGTTAATGCTCGTTCGTTGGATCGCCATTTTCCAGAAGCAGCTTCAGTTCTATTCGCACAAGAAGGTCACCCTGATTCACTGGGGTCGCACGCGATCAAAAGCGACAGAAGGCAACATCCCGACGGCCAGAGGATCCACAGAGCCTCAACATCGCCGAATGGCAAGACTTGTCGGCGTTGCCGGTGCCGCTGCCCAGAAGCAAGGGAAACGAAAACGTTGGACGCCTCTTCGTGACAAGCCGCGAGGCCCTGGAGCTTCGGCGCTGGGTCCCACTATGTGCCTACCCATCCAGAGCCACCGAGGACTGCTTCGGCTATCTCGGTATCGAAGACGATCCACATCAGCGCATTGTCATCGTGATTACGCAGCGCAACTTCCAATCGGAATCCTGTTCACCGCTTTCGACGAAGCGACTGCCATTGACGGCGACGAGCAGCTGCATCGGTCAATCCTGCTACCAAAGATGTCTGAGTTGCACTTTCCTCAGCAAGAAAAGCAACGTGCGTTAGCGCATGACCAACGCTCTGACGCAGGTGATTTAGCTACAGGAATCCTGTTCGCTTCCTTCGTCGAGGCCGCGTGTAGTGACGGCAACCACCAGCGGCAGCTTTGGATTCTGCTTCTCACGACGCGTGAGCGGAGCCTTTCTCGGCAGCAACGACGATCTTTGTCAGTGCATCTCCAACGTGCTGACACACGGACCAGCATGCTTGATGCTCCGAAGCTGTCCGAACACACCAAGCCACGGAGCCAAGCTCTCCTGCGGCCCTTACAACGGGCCGTGTGCGCGACTTGGTCCTCAGCTGTTTGCATCAACCCGCAGCTTTTTGTGAGCTTCTCTGCGCCCAAATGCCGAAATGACATGACTGATTCCCATTCGCTACCACCGACGCACGGTCGTCTTTCGTTGAGCGCCAACACCTCAGGATTCATAGAGCTGCTGTACAGCTCACCTCCGCTTACGTCAAGGCCACCTGAAAGGTCATCCCACAGCAAGCTGTGGGACGGGCTGCTTTCCTGCAGAGCACCTCAACCTTCTCCCTTTCCTGCTGCTGTCACCGGCGCCTGTTGTCTTTTAGACAAGAGCTGCGTAGAAGTCACCATGGTCCGTGCTAGACCAGTTGCGAACCTCAAGGATGACGCAGTAGCTGCGAAAGTGCAGGATCGCGGCACTGTTGACACCCTCCCAGGAGTTGCTCTTCTTAATCAGGAGATAGGCGCACTGGGCCAACATCTGCGGCTGGCCGTGTACATCAACCTGCGCAACCAGTGGCTTCAACAGATTTGTATAATTCAACAGCTCTGTATAATTTCGCCGCCGCTCATTATACAGAGCCTGGAGCTTTTCTTTCGCAAGATGGCAGAACACACGGAGCAAGATTACGGTAAAAGATTGAATGCAGCAACACCGCCGTATGTAGGAGACGTCAACCAGGATGAACACGACAGGCTGAATGCAATCACGCAGTCCTTCAACCACGAAGTTGAGGAAGACGCCGCAAAAAAGTGCATGTGTGCTCCCACGCGCCCGGAAGAAATACACCGGTGTCTCCTGTCCGATGCGTCCGAGGTCAGCTTCGTCCTATGGAAAGCGTCCAAGCCATGGTACAACAGCGATGCCGGCGACGAGTACGACGAGGAGTGGTGCGCGCCGACGCAGATGGACGATCCTCCACCCCCGAAAGTGCATGCTTTCCGGAATTACACGAGAGAGTCGGCCAAGGGCAAAATGGTGGAAGAGGGCAGAATGAACGACAAGACACCGCCGCTATCGCCAAAAACTAAAACCGACGAGACTCCACCACCTTCCCCCGGCTTTGTTCCAGAAAGCGAGCCGGAAGCTAATGACGACGAGGCGAGTAAGACCACAGCCCAACACTCGCCGTCCCTTCTGGATATAGCCGGAATGATAGGCTCACCCGTTATCAGAAGCGTCGGAAGGATGTCCAACAAGCAACTGAGGAGGGGAACGAGTCTGAAGAAGCCCACATGTGACACGTTCCTAGGACTTCCCGGTGAGGAGAGTGATGCTGATGCATAATTGATGCTGCAGCAGCGCCAGGAAGCTTCCTGGCATTCAAAGGCATCTAAGAAACTAACATCATAATGGATGCAGCAGCAGCACCAGGAAGCTTCCTCGCATTCAAAGGCATCTAAGAAACTAACATCATAATGGATGCAGCAGCAGCACCAGGAAGCTTCCTCGCATTCAAAGGCATCAAAGAAACTAACTTGCATCAAAGAAGCTGACCACGACAAATATTTGGGCTCAAGTTCTCCAGGTATTTATCTTGCTGAGCCCATGGTGAGTGAGGCTGAACAGACCACTGGGCACTCAAGCATCATAACCACTTGCGGCCCACCGAAGGTACCTGTGGAGCCGCAAAAACGCATTGACGCAAATAAAAGAAGCGTTACTGCTGAAGACGATGACGCACCCCTACGTCATATTGCCGATGAAATTCGGTAATCTTCCATGATGCGTCGACGTAGCAGCGATCAGGAGCTAGAAGTGCCAATCCTGCTTCTCAATACGACGGGGTTGGAGTGCAACAGACAGTCGCAATATTATGATGCGTCGCGTGGATTCTTGCTGAGAATCATCTTGGGGCAACCTAGACGGCGAACTGTTGGATGAGGTGACGCAAAGTGCACCTGGAACGTTGAGCACACCTTTATTAGGCTGTGAGATGTGCGCGCAGTCGTTTTGATCGTAAACTTTTTGTCTATTTAATATAATTAGTTCACACGAACTATTAATAGGTTACTGGAATCGCCGTCTTCAATTTTCGCTATATTCTTTTATTGGGCTTATTTGAGAATATAAAACAACTTGATTTGACGCGTAGGTTTCGGGGATATCTTTTTACGCCCTACGCGTAACTCAAAGAAAGCACGACACTTTAACGTATCGTTCATATCATCGTTGTACGGCATACGAGACACAGCCGCTCGATCACATGCGCACATGGAGGAGCACGTTTTTACGTCGTTCAGCAATGTTTCCATTCCAACTAATACAAAACAAAAATGTGCTGATCTATCACATATGTTGGGATCTTAGTCAACCATAACATCGTTGAAGTGGTCAAATTAATGCTTTATTATGTAATTTTATGCCTACTATGGTCTTTTTTAGTCCACCGCAACGTGTAGTTTTATACATCCTTTTTGTACATTCTTGCACAGGTTTCTTAACTGCACGCGAAATACATGTAATTTATTACTTGCAATCATTTACATTTTTTGTAGTTTTGTATTATTTTATTGCTTTTTTACTCCGTAGTGGTTAATGCAGACATCATACTTACACATTCAGTAGTAATGTATTGTCAAACTGCTGAACAAAAATGTGGCGCCGGCTGTGCATCCTGAAAATTCCTGGCTAGACCAGGCCCGGCGAGCCGCAGAAGCCAGTGGGGCCATGGAATAGGAGCCCCATCC